>NC_057795.1:424687869-424700953 GCF_018294505.1 Triticum aestivum | reverse complement strand
CCGCTCCAGTATAGAGGCCACCCCATGTGGGATTTCAACAGGGAGGATGATGCCACCCGCTGCGGCCGTAAGGGGCCGGGATCGACTGCCGATCTGGTGAAGATCTTGTCCGCATTGTACAAGGGATAAGAGGAGGAATTTCTCCGCGTCAATCCACAGAACGGATTTTCTATGCACAACCCTCCAAGCTGGGTAAGCGGACATTTATTTTTGCCTACCCGATCCGTACTCCCATAGTCGAGTATCTCATTTTGTGATTTCGGCGCAGGAACTGCGCCGGGCCGTAAAGGATATAAACAGCCCGCCTCCACAACTCGAGGATCCGGAACGGTTCCTCGATCTGACCTCCCAAGAGGATCCGGACATATCGGTGGAGCTGATCGATGGGGTATTTCACCAACTGAGCATCGATAATGCCTTGGTCACCATTACGGCCGATTACCCCGGAATACTTCCAGCCTCGCAGGTAACTGAGACCGAAGTCCCAATACTTTGAAAATGACCAATACATGCTTGTTTTTTATCACCGTATACCAATGGTGTTTCGCAGGGGAAGTCCTCGAGGCGGAAGGCCGAGCCTGCGACGGCTAGTCAACAAGGGACAGCCAGGCCCAACAGGCTGAAAAGAAGTGCAGTCCAGATTGAAACGCCGGTGCAACGGTATGACGTGTCATCTTGATCCCAGGTTTTATTCCCGGGAGGCATACTAACGCTCGTGCTTTTTCAGGAAGAAGAGCGCTCGCCAGACTGTATCCGGAGAGGTTACCAATCAATCCTCCGCTCGCCAGGCTCCAAAGCCAGGTCCTGAAGCGGAGGCGAACACGAGGCGTGCGTCGGATGCTCCTCCGACAGAGGATGTCGACAGGTTATCTGCCACCAATTCCGAGGTGGAGAGTGCCATGAATCACAGGCGTCGCCGGACAGTTCTTCGTGACGCATGTTTCTCCACAGAGGCATTGGATGCCTTCAATTCGGGAGATGCGCACCTCCGTGCCGCTCAAAATGGTCTAGCCAGAGCCACGAAGCAGTATGTGAAAGACATACGGGTGAGAAAATTTGACAGTTATATATGCCAGTAGCCCCCGAGACTTGAAATAGTTAGAATAACTGATTTAAGGATCATTTGTTGTGCAGGATCTTACAGAAAAGAATACCCAACTGTCCCAGGAGCTGGAGGAGTGCAAAGCCCAACTTGAGGCCGCACTAGTCGCAGCGGGGGAAGCCAAAGAGACCCCCTCTGGTAATATATGCTTCAAAAGATAAGTAATTTCTGAAGTGCGGCGTGTGTATAAGTCTGACAATAATATTGCAGATGGCGCCGGGATAGATCCGGACAAGCAACAGCTCATGCGCTGGTTAAAGGCCGGCGAGAACGTGCTTACAAGGGTGAGGCAAGAGAAAAATAATCTCCAAGATGCCAACACCCAGCTGGGTGAGGAACTAAAGGATGTTCATGCCCAGCTGTCTGACTCCGTTAAGGAGAATCGGCGGCTTCGACGCGGCATTTTTAGTAAGTGCTTGAACGAACTTTGAAAAAGAGTTCGGCGAGGAAGTCGACTAACAGAGGTATGTCTGTAGGTATGCTCACAGGCCGTCCTGCAGAGGAAATGCCCGGTTCTACGGGTGACCTTCTTCCCGAGCTCTTGCAACTGCACGAACGAGTTCGGCAGGTGATGAAAGGCGTCGCCCAGGCCTTGTGGCCATCTGTATCCTTGCTCGAAGGCCTTGGAGAGCTTGCAGAGAGGCTTCAGGGAGCGCGGCGGCGCTTCCGATTATAGAAGATATCGGCCTGCCGTCAAGGTGCCAAGGAGGCCTAGGCCATGGTGAAGATGCGGTACATGAAGGCTGACCCAAACCACATGGCCGAGGTCGGACCTGTGGGGCCCGATGGGAAGGAGATCCCTGTGAGCTTAGTGTACGACCAAGTAGAGTTGGCCGCAAAGTATTCCCAGCAGGACTGTAAACTAGACAGCCTATTAGATGGCATTGAAGAGGAATACAATCAGTCAAATTGACTATGTAATTTAAGATGACATGTAAAATGCCTTCTAGACGGATTGTAGATCGTTTGTCATAGCGGACCTTTTCGCTTCAACCTCGGGACCCAATAGTCCGGAGTGTGTCCAAATACCCTCGCGGTTATATAAGAACCGGGGCATGCGTGGAGACCAGGCGTAGGGGTCATTAGTGCTTTATCAGACAAGTGCCCAACTAGTTATGTTATATTACATGGTTAGTAAGAAACATCTTCCAGGGAGAATAGTTCCGTTAGGGGTTCCTTTACCTAGGAGGCATGCCCTAAAGTGCATGTCTGGACTGTGAAAAAAGCAGAAAAACATCTGGGGGCAGATGAATAAATAGGTAAGAAATCGTCTTTTAGTTCACCGACCGAATATTCCCTTAAGAACGCTAGCTTTCGGCTTCACCCAGTCTGAGGTACACATCCGGCTGGCCCGGCAGTAACAATCACAGAGGTGCTCCCTTTACCACCTAGCCGAACAATCGGGAACGTAGGGGTAAGCATAGGAGCCAGGCAACCCAGCTTGGCCAAAACTTAAGTCATATCAATGCATATAATGATGAATAAAAGGTATATGCGGAAGTGTGACACATATGTTGGGCATGAAGCCCGTATAAATAAGCTTCTGTTAAAGAAGCCCCCAGGTATAATGAGCGCGGATAGCGCTTCAAGTGTGTGCGAACAATGCGCGAACAAGCTTTCAAAGGCTGTAATAGAAAAGGAGGGAGAAGGAGATAAACAAAAGACAACTAATATGTAAAATATAGACGGAGGAAGGAGATGAACTCAGGATCCGGCGCTAGGCATAGAATCTTCAGAGATGGGCTGCATTCCATGGGTTCGGCTCGAGTCGGTTATCCGATGCATCTCGCAGACGGTACGCTCCACCGGTCAGGACTTGGTCGATGATAAAGGGACCTTCCCATTTGGGCTTGAGTTTGTCCTTTTTCTTGTCCGGCAGGCGCGAAACTAACTCACCAATGTTGTAAGTTTTGGCCCGTACTTCTCTGCTTTGACATCTTCGAGCTTGTTGTTGATAAAATGCGGAACGAGCTTTTGCCACGTCCCGCTCCTCCTCCAATGCGTCCAAACTGTCCTGCCGATCGAGCTCGGCTTCTCTTTCTTCATACATGCGCACGCGAGGTGAGTCATGAATTATGTCACAGGGCAGAACTGCCTCTGCGCCGTATACCATAAAGAATGGTGTAAATCCGGTGGTACGATTCGGAGTGGTCCGCAGCCCCCAGAGTATGGAGTCGAGCTCCTCTACCCAATGCGTGTTAGATTCCTTGAGGGACCGCACTAATCTGGGTTTGATGCCGCTCATGATTAGAACATTTGCTCACTCGACTTGACCGTTAGTTTGAGGGTGATAGACTAAAGCATAGTCGAGCTTGATGCCCATGTTTTTGCACCAGAGTTTCACCTCGTCGGCCATAAAGTTCGTGCCGTTATCAGTGATGATGCTATGGGGGACGCTGTAACGGTGTACGACCCCTGATATGAAGTCTATCACCGGTCCAGATTCGGCCGTCTTAACAGGTTTGGCCTCTATCCATTTGGTGAATTTATCCACCATGACCAGTAGGTATTTTTGCTTGTGGGTTCCTCTTTTAAGGGGTCCAACCATGTCAAGCCCCTAGACCGCGAAGGGCTAGGTTATGGGTATAGTTTTGAGGGCGGTCGGTGGCATGTGGCTTTGATTAGCAAAGAGCTGGCAGCCGACGCATCGTTGGACTAAGTCCTGAGCATCTGCCCGGGCCGTCGGCCAATAAAATCATGTACGGAAGGCCTTGCCTACAAGGGCCCGGGCTGCGGCGTGGTGCCCGCCGAGTCCGGCAGTAATTTCAGCCAGGAGATTCCGCCCTTGCTCTTCGGAGATACACCTTTGAAGGACTCCGGTTGTGCTTTTCTTGTAAAAATCTCCCTCATGGACCTTATAGGCTTTAGATCGCCACACTATGCAACGGGCCTCGTTTTGGTCCTCGGAAAGTTCCTGCCTAGTTAGGTAGGCTAGGAATGGTTCCGTCCACTGGGCAATGACTGCCATTATTACGTTGGCTGAGGATGTTACTTCGTTGGCAGAACCGCCTATTGTGTCAGAATGTTCGGAGTCGGGCAGTGCGGTTGGGTCCGGGTTGTTATTTCCGGATTCCCCCTCCCATAGTACGGATGGCTTGAATAGCCTCTCTAGGAAGATGTTGGGAGGGATGGCATCGCGCTTTGCGCCAATGCGTGCCAATACGTCTGCTGCCTGGTTGTTATCCCGGGCTATATGGTGAAATTCGAGCCCCTCAAACCGAGCTGACATTTTTAGGATGGCATTGGGATAAGCTGCCATTTTCGGATCCTTGGCATTGAAGTCTCCATTTATTTGGGATATCGCGAGGTTCGAATCCCCGTGCACCTCTAGGCGTTGAATGCCCATGGAGACTGCCATCCGGAGGCCATGTAGAAGGGCCTCGTATTCGGCTTCGTTGTTGGAGTCTGTATACATTATCTGGAGTACGTATTGAATCGTATCTCCGGTTGGGGACGTCAGAACGACGCCGCCCCCATACCAGCCAACATTTTGGAGTCGTCGAAGTGCATGATCCAGTTGGAATATGCGCTGCACTCTTTAGGGAGTTCGGCTTCAGCCCATTCGGCGACGAAGTTGGCCAAAACTTGCGACTTAATAGCTCGTCGTGGCTTATAGGTTATGTCGAACGGGAGGAGCTCAATGGCCCATTTGGCAATCCGTCCCGTCGCGTCGCGGTTGTTTATAATGTCATTAAGAGGTACTTCGGAGGCTACTGTTATCGAACACTCTTTTAAGTAGTGTCGGAGCTTCCGGGATGCCATGAACACCACGTACGCTATCTTTTGATAATGCGGGTATAGTGACTTGCATGGAGTTAGGACAGTGGACACGTAGTAAACTGGTTTTTGAAGGGGGAACTTGTGTCGGTCCGTTTCTCGTTCGACAACGAGCACCGCGCTCACAACTTGATGAATTGCCGCGATATATAATAGCATTGGTTCGCCTATGTTGGGCGCGGCCAGGACCGGGTTTGTTGCCAATATGGCTTTTATTTCTTCAAGTCCGGCCGTGGCGGCATCCGTCCACTCGAAGTGTTCGGTGCGTCGGAGGAGGCGATAAAGGGGTAATGCCTTTTCTCCTAAACGGGAGATAAAGCGGCTTAAAGCCGCCACGCATCCCGTCAATTTTTGTATTTATTTGAGGTCCTTTGGGATATCCAATTGCGACAGAGCTTGGATCTTGGCTGGGTTTGCTTCAATTCCTCTACCGGATACAATGAAGCCCAAGAGCTTTCCGGTTGGTACGCTGAAAACACATTTTTCCGGGTTAAGCTTTATGTCATATGTTCGGAGATTATCGAACGTGAGCCTCAAATCGTCTACTAGAGTTTCGACGTGCTTGGTTTTGACGACCACATCGTCTATGTATGCCTCCACTATTTTGCCGATCTGGTTTGCCAGACATGTCTGAATCATGCGCTGATATGTTGCGCCGGCGTTTTTTAGCCCAAAGGACATTGTGTTGAAGCAGAATGGGCCGTATGGGGTGATGAATGTCGTTGCGGCCTGGTCGGGCTCTGCCATCTTAATTTGGTGGTAGCCGGAGTATGCGTCGAGGAAACACAATGAATCGTGTCCTACAGTAGCATCGATAATTTGATCGATGCGGGGGAGTGGGAAGGGATCCTTTGGGCAAGCCTTGTTGAGGTCCTTAAAGTCGACGCATAGGCACCAGGATTTGTCCTTCTTTGGTACCATCACCAGGTTTGCTAGCCAGTCCGAATGTTTTATATCTCTGATGAATCCGGCCTCCAATAATTTGGCTAGCTCCTCTCCCATGGCCTGTCTCTTGGGTTCGGAGAAACGCCGAAGAGCCTGTTTGACTGGCTTGAATCCTTTTAGGATGTTTAGGCTGTGCTCGGCTAGCCGGCGTGGGATTCCTGGCATGTCTGAAGGGTGCCAGGCGAAGATGTCCCAATTTTCGCGTAGGAATTCTCGTAGTGTGGCGTCTACATCAGGGTTTAATTGTGCCCCGATGGAGGCCGTTTTTGTGGGGTCCGTTGGATGGACTTGGAATTTGACTATTTCATCCGCTGGTTTAAAGGAGGTGGACTTGGATCTCTTATCGAGTATCACGTCATCCCTATTCACCATGGAGCACAGCGTAGTAAGTTCCTCGGCCGCTAGGGCTTCGGATAGCGCCTCAAGGGCCAGTGCGGCTGTCTTATTTTCGGCGCGGAGTGCTATGTCCGGGTCACTAGCAAGAGTGATGATTCTGTTGGGCCTGGGCATTTTGAGCTTCATGTACCCGTAATGGGGTATAGCTTGAAAAATTGTGTATGCCTCTCTCCCTAATAGAGCGTGATATCCGCTGCTGAACAGGGCCACTTGGAACATGACCTCCTCGGACCTGTAATTATCCGGCATGCCGAACACCACATCCAGTGTGATTTTTCCTGTACAACATGCTTCCCGACTGGGGATTATTCCTCTAAAGGTTGTGCTGCTTCGCTCAATGTGGCTCCAGTCTATTTCCATTTTTCGGAGGGTTTCCTCGTAAATGAGGTTCAATCCGCTGCCACCGTCCATGAGTACCTTGGTAAGGCGAAAGCCGCCCACTTTTGGACTGAGGACCAATGCGGCTGGTGCTCGGGCTGTTCGGAATTTAGGTTCTTCATTGGCATTAAAGGTAATAGCCGTGTCACTCCATGGGTTTATTGTTGCTACTTGGTAGACTTCGGCAAGGCTGCGAAGTGTTCATTTCCTTATATTATTTGATGCGAAAGTCTCAAAGACTGTTAATACCGTACTGGTATCCTTGGGCTGGTGCTCTGGAGTTAGAATCTCTTCGCCACTTTTGGCCACCTGCCGTAGTATCCAACATGCTCTAAGGCTATGAGTTGGAGTGGCGCCCTCTGTACTATGAATTTTGTAGGGTCCATTGAGCCATCCTTCCAGTACGGTTCCATGCCCTATAGAGGGTTTTTGCTTTTTGGTGTTTAACCCGGGTGCCTGGCAATAATGCACCCTTTTATTTCGGACTGGGGCTGTATTCAGGGCCGGATTGTCCCAAAATTTGATTTCGGTTTTCCAGGCGCTTTCCATCGCACAGTACTTTTGTACTATGGACGCCAAGTCAGTGAAGCGTGAAATTTCACGACGGCTTACGGCGTTGAGGATTCCCTTGTCCATGAAATTATTGCGGAAGAATGAAATCGCGTCCTCCTCACGGCAGTCCTTTATCCTGTTCATAACCAGGAGGAATCTGGCCCAGTAATGGTGTACTGTTTCTGCGGGCTCTTGCCGGATTTGGGATAGATCGCTTATGTTTGGGTGGGCGGGTGGAATTAAATCTGGAACCCCGTCCAATCTAAGACTCAGGGGCCAAGAAGTTTCCGAACTTGGAAGCTTGGGTTCTTGGATGTTGTCCAATGAATCTAGCCTGCTGCCTGACTTTAGGTTCAGGGCTTGAGTGACGTCCTCCCCTCCGCGGGAATCCGGCATGGAGGGATCGGGAATCCGGACATAGCTAGTCCTTAAAATAGAAGAAGGGTCGTCGTATTGTTCCTCAACCACAACAACATGGTGGGTAACCTGGGGAGAGTTGATCTCTCTCAGATCGGGTTTAGGCCCAATCTGATCGTAGTCTGTAACGACTCCCAGGGCGGCGATGCGATCCAAGAGCTCGTTTAAGGAAGAGAGCTCCATCGGATCTAACTGCTCGGCAAGTTCCGAGTTAACGTGAAGATTGCCTTCGATGACCCGAGAAGTCATCATCGGCGCGGCGACCGAACTGGCGGTCATGAGGAAACCGCCTAGCCGGAGAGTTTGGCCGATTGCCAAAGCTCTTTTAGCAACAGTGCCGTCTTTAAAAACGGGATGAGGCATCCTTCCTGACGGCGACGATGCAGAGGAACTCTCAATGAAAGCACCAATGTCGGTGTCAAAACCGGCGGATCTCGGGTAGGGGGTCCTGAACTGTGCGTCTAGGCGGATGGTAACAGGAGACAAGGGACATGATGTTTTTACCCAGGTTCGGGCCCTCTCGATGGAGGTAAAACCCTACTCCTGCTTGATTAATATTGATGATATGGGTAGTACAAGAGTATATCTACCACCAGATCAGAGAGGCTAAACCCTAGAAGCTAGCCTATGGTATGATTGTTGTTCGTCCTACGGACTAAAACCCTTTGGTTTATATAGGCACCAAAGAGGGTTAGGGTTACACAGAGTCGGTTACAATGGTAGGAGATCCACATATCCGTATCGCCAAGCTTGCCTTCCACGCCAAGGAAAGTCCCATCCGGACACGGGACGAAGTCTTCAATCTTGTATCTTCATAGTCCAGGAGTCCGGCGAAAGGTGATAGTTCGGCTATCCGGACACCCCCTAATCCAGGACTCCCTCAGCGGCAGTGCCACAAGTATGTGGGACTATCGTTATCAACCTTACATCTTTTGGTATTCACACTATCAATGTGTGTAACATCACGTTCGAGATACATTAAGAATAAACCATTGACTAGCGGGGCATGACCATAAAACATATCTCTCATATAAATAGAACAACCATTATTCTCGGATTTAAATGAGCAGCCATCTCGTATTAAACGAGATCCAGATACAATGTCATGCTCAAAGCTGGCACTAAATAACAATTATTGAGGTTTAAAACTAATCCCGTAGGTAAATATAGAGGTAGTGTGCCAACGGCGATCACATCG
The DNA here is from genome assembly GCF_018294505.1 of Triticum aestivum. Classification (NCBI taxonomy): domain Eukaryota; kingdom Viridiplantae; phylum Streptophyta; class Magnoliopsida; order Poales; family Poaceae; genus Triticum; species Triticum aestivum. The sequence continues at coordinate 424,692,188 of NC_057795.1, read as the reverse complement.
ACCTTGGAACCATTCCCGACGCGCATCGTCACCTCGTCCTTCGCCAGTCTCCGCTTATTCCGCAGCTCCTGTTTTGAGTTACAAATATGAGCAACCGCACCGGTATCAAATACCCAGGAGCTACTATGAGTACTGGTAAGGTACACATCAATTACATGTATATCACATATACCTTTGGTGTTGTCGGCCTTCTTGTCTGCTAAGTACTTGGGGCAGTTCCGCTTCCAGTGTCCGCTTCCCTTGCAATAAAAGCACTCAGTCTCAGGTTTGGGTCCATGCTTTGGCTTCTTCCCGGCAACTGGCTTACCGGGCGCGGCAACTCCCTTGCCGTCCTTCTTGAAGTTCTTCTTACCCTTTCCTTTCTTGAAACTAGTGGTTTTATTGACCATCAACACTTGATGTTCCTTTTTGATCTCCACCTCTGTTGATTTCAGCATTGAAAATACCTCAGCATATTGTAGTTCATCACAAAGCTCTTGTAGCTAGGTGGGAGCGACTGAAGGATTCTGTCAATGACCGCGTCATCCGGGAGGTTAACTCCCAGCTGAGACAAGCTGTTGTGCAACCCAGACATTTTGAGTATGTGCTCGCTGACAGAACTATTCTCCTCCATCTTACAACTATAGAACTTGTCGGAGACTTCATATCTCTCGACCCGGGCATGAGCTTGGAAAACCATTTTCAGCTCTTGGAACATCTCATATGCTCCGTGCTGCTCAAAACGCTTTTGGAGCCCCGGTTCTAAGCTGTAAAGCATGTTGCACTGAACCAGGGAGTAATCATCACTACGCGACCTCCAGGTGTTCATAACATCTTGAGTTGCTGGGAAAACGGGTGCTTCACCTAGCGGTGCATCTAGGACATATGCTCTTTTGGCAGCTATGAGGATGATCCTCAAGTTCGGACCTAGTCCGTATAGTTGCTGCCATCATCTTTCAGCTTGGTTTTCTCTAGGAACGCATTAAAGTTGAGGGCAACATTAGCGTGGGACATTTGATCTACAAGACATATTGCAAAAGTTTTTAGACTAAGTTCATGATAATTAAGTTCATCTAATCAAATTATTTAATGAACTCCCACTCAGATAGACATCCCTCTAGTCATCTAAGTGATCCATTATCCGAGTCAACTAGGTTGTGTCCGATCATCACGTGAGACTGACTAGTCATCATCGGTGAACATCTTCATGTTGATCGTATCTTCTATACGACTCATGTTCGACCTTTCGGTCTCTTGTGTTCCGAGGCCATGTCTATACATGCTAGGCTCGTCAAGTCAACCTAAGTATTTTTGCATGTGTAAATCTGTCTTACACCCATTGTATGTGAACGTTAGAATCTATCACACCCGATCATCACGTGGTGCTTCGAAACAACGAACTTTCGCAATGGTGCACAGTTAGGGGGAACACTTTCTTGAAATTATTATGAGGAATCATCTTATTTACTACCGTCGTTCTAAGCAAATAAGATGCAAAAACATGATAAACATCACATGCAATCAAATAGTGACATGATATGGCCAATATCATTTTGCTCCTTTTGATCTCCATCTTCGGGGCACCATGATCATCATCGTCACCGGCCTGACACCATGATCTCCATCATCGTGTCTTCATGAAGTTGTCACGCCAACGATTACTTCTACTACTATGGCTAACGGTTTAGCAATAAAGTAAAGTAATTACATGGCGTTATTCAATGACACGCAGGTCATACAATAATTAAGACAACTCCTATGGCTCCTGCCGGTTGTCATACTCATCGACATGCAAGTCGTGATTCCTATTACAAGAACATGATCAATCTCATACATCACATATATATCATTCATCACATCCTTTTGGCCATATCACATCACAAGGCATATGCTGCAAAAACAAGTTAGACATCCTCTAATTGTTGTTGCATGTTTTTACGTGGCTGCAATAGGGTTCTAGCAAGAACGTTTCTTACCTACGTCAAAACCACAACATGATATGCCAATTTCTATTTACCCTTCATAAGGACCCTTTTCATCGAATCCGATCCGACTAAGGTGGGAGAGACAGACACCTGCTAGCCACCTTATGCAACTAGTGCATGTCAGTCGGTGGAACCTGTCTCACGTAAGCGTACGTGTAAGGTCGGTCCGGGCCGCTTCATCCCACGATGCCGCCGAAACATGATAAAACTAGTAGTGGCAAGTAAATTGACAACATCTACGCGCACAACAAAATTGTGTTCTACTCGTGCATAGAAACTACGCATAGACCTAGCTCATGATGCCACTGTTGGGGAACGTTGCAGAAAATAAAAAAATTCTACGCATCACCAAGATCAATCTATGGAGTCATATAGCAAGGAGAGAGATAGGAGTGCATCTACATACCCTTGTAGATCGCGATCGGAAGCGTTCAAGAGAACGGGGTTGATGGAGTCGTACTCGTCGTGATCCAAATCACCGAAGATCCTAGTGCCGAACGGACGGCACCTCCGCGTTCAACACACATACGGAGCGGAGATGTCTCCCACACCTTGATCCAGCAAGGAGGAGGGAGAGGTTGAGGAAGAGAGCTCTAGCAGAAGCACGACGGCGTGGTGGTGGTGGAGAGGCAGTACTCCGGCAGGGCTTCGCCAAGCTCTTAACGGAGGAGGAGAGGTGTTGGGGAGGGGAAGGGCTGCGCCTTTGATGTTGTATGCAGCCCTCCCCTCGCCCCTCTATTTATAGGGGAAGGGGGAAGGGGTCGGCCCCCTCTAGATGAGATCTAGAGGGGGGGGGCGGCGGCCAAGGGGAGGGGGCGCCCCCTCTAGGGTTCCCCCCAACCCTAGGCACATGGGCCCAAGCGGGGGATGCGCCCAGCCCTCCAGGGGCTGGTTCCTTTCCCACTATGGCCCATGAGGCCCTTCGAGAGAGGTGGCCCCTCCCGGTGGACCCCCGGAACCCCTCCGGTGGCCCTGGTACAATACCGATAAGCCCTCGAACTTTAACGGTGACCCTATGACAACTTCCCATATATAAATCTTCACCTCCGGACCATTCCAGAACTCCTCATGACGTCCGAGATCTCATCTGGGACTCCGAACAACATTCGGTAATAACTTACAAGTCTTCCTAATAACCCTAGCGTCACCAAACCTTAAGTGTGTAGACCCTACGGGTTCGGGAATCATGCAGACATGACCGAGATAGCTCTCCGGCCAATAACCAACAGCGGGATCTGGATTCCCATGTTGGCTCCCACATGTTCCACGATGATCTCATCGGATGAACCACGATGTCAAGGATTCAAGCAATCCCGTATACAATTCCCTTTATCAATCGGTACGTTACTTGCCCGAGATTCGATCGTCGGTATCCCAATACCTTGTTCAATCTCGTTGCCGGCAAGTCACTTTACTCGTACCGTAATGCATGATCCTGTGACCAACCACTTGGTGACATTGAGCTCATTATGATGATGCATTACCGAGTGGCCCAAAGATACCTCTCCGTCATACGGAGTGACAAATCCCAGTCTCGATCCGTGTCAACCCAAATGACACTTTCAGAGATACCTGTAGTATACCTTTATACACTACAAAAAAAAGACACATCCGTGACATTTTGGGCCGAACGAATTTTTTTTCTGTCATACATATGACACTTCTATGACGATAATTGTGACAAAACCCGGTATCATCATAGATGTGGTGGGCTCCTACTTCTATGACAAAAAATCATGATAGAAAATGGGCTTTTCGTCCTGGGCGGGCCAGAGACGCAGCTACATGACATTCTTTGGGCCATCCATGACGGAAAAAACCGTGGTAGAAGCGAGGGGGAGGAAAATTTCGGGGAGTTGCCGGTTACGGTGGGAGAGCGATGCGCGTTTCTCTCCTACGTACGCGCGTGTGTGCGAGGCATTGGCTCTAACTGAACCTGAGCGAGGTGTTGGGATCTAACTGAACCCGAGCGATTGCACTGCAGGCTACGCGTTACTGAACCCGAGCGATCGATCGATGGCTGTTAACTGAACCCGATGGAGCAATTCCTTCGCTACTGCTGCTAACTGAAGCCGATCGATGCTGCCTCTGGGATGAACAGTGAGCGTTGCGGGGGGGTTTGGATGAACAGTGAGCGGTGGCGTTACCTCTGGATGAACAGGAATCATGGTGTGGAGGGCTGGATGAACAGTAGATGGTGGAGGGGTGGCCGTGGAGGGGTGGTTGAACAGGACCCCGTGGTGTGGAGGGCTGGATGAACAATAGACGGTGGAGGGGTGGCCATGGAGGGGTGGTTGAACAGGACCCCATGCATGGTGTGGAGGGCTGGATGAACAGTAGACGGTGGAGGGGTGC
>NC_057795.1:424668804-424687390 GCF_018294505.1 Triticum aestivum | reverse complement strand
CCCGTTTCGACCGTAGGAGGTCCGTTTCCTCCATTTTGCGGTACGCCACACCCCTCCCGATCAACAGGACCCCCGTTTCGACCGTAGGAGGTCAGTTTCCTCCGTTTTGCGGTACGCCAGGCCCCTCCCGATCAACAGGACCCCGTTTCGAACGTGGCCGGTCGAACACAAGGCCGTTTCCTCCGTTGTGCGGTACGCCAGGCCTCGTTTCCATCGCCTGTTCCGTCCAAGCCCTCCCGATGAACAGGACCATGCATTCCGTTACGACCCAGCCGGTTGGCTCCCCATGAAGACAACAACAATGCTGTTTCTCCGTTCCGACCCAGCCATGTACGTTTGCACGATAAGCGTTAGAGACCCTGCCCGTATGTACGTGCGTGGCCGTATTTTCTTTCTTGCACCCTCGCCGCTGTACGTACGTGTACATGCTACGTGCGCGCCTCTACTACGACACGTGCGCGCCTCTACATCTACGACACGTGCACGCCTCTACATCGACCAGTATGTACGTACACGTTCGCGACCAGAATGACAACGCTACGTATGCTTTGACTAGGTGGGTCCCGATTGTCAGGCACTTCCTTGCGTGCGAAGATGTAGCTGGTGGGTCCCAGCTGTCAGGGGGGCGAATCGTTTTGTTTTTTTTGCCCGGACGCACTTCCTTGCGTGCAAAGATGTAGCTGGTGGGTCCCAGCAGTCAGGGGGGCGAATCATTTTTTTTGCTCGGACGCACTTCCTTGCGTGCGAAGGTGTCACTGGTGGGTCCTAGCGGTCAGGGGGGTGGATTGTTTTGTTTTTTCTTGCCCGGACGCAATTCCTTGCATGCGAAGATGTAGCTGGTGGGTCCCAGCAGTCAGGGGGAAACATTTTTTTCGTGAAATACAGTGGCCCGTCCGGTGGGTCCCAGCTATCAGGTGGAGGAATCATTATTTTCCGCATAATAAGGAGGCACTTCCTTGCTGCGGCCGTGGACCCAGCTGTCAGCCTCTCCACGTACAGTCCACGTCCGATGGAAGTCTTTCCTTAACAATGTTGACCACGCTGCGCCGAGAGCACCAGGGCGATGGGCGACGGTGAGGCCTAGGAAGGGGACGACGGGGAGCCGGGGAAGACGCGGCAGTGGAAGCCCGCGCGGAGAGGAGTACAAGGGTTCACTAGTTCGGCTGCGGTGTGAGGCTGCCGTCGCCGCAGGGCCTGGCCAGCGGTGCGAATAGTAGGGGGCAGTGAGGCCACCGCGGCAGCACAGCCGGCCACGGGAGGCAGGAGCATGCGGTACGACCGACGCTGCTTTGGGCGGCTGGAGCAAGAAGACCAGAGGTTGAAGAAGCACTACAGTCGTTGGATGGACATCGTACGGTCATTGGAGCTAGAATCGTTCATATTGACTAAAGTTGACAAAGGCCCCCATCCCAGTCAACTTAGTAGGCCCACAAGTCAGCCTCCCACCATGGTGGGTCCTGGCTAGCAAGGGGAGTATTCATTTTTTTGTGCGTAATAAGGAGGCACTTCCGATGGGTCCGAGCTGAAAGTGCGGGGAACGTTTTTTTCGCAAAATACGCTGGCCCGTCCAGTGGGTCCCAGCAGTCAGGGGGGAAACGTTTTTTTTCGCGAAATAAGGTGGCCTATCCAGTGGGTCCCCACTGTCAGGTGGAGGAATAATTATTTTGCGCGTAATAAGGAGGCACTTCCTTGCGGCCGCCTGGACCCAGCTGTCAGCATCTCCATGTACAGTACTGTTCCGATGGAAGTTGGTCATTGACCACGTTGACCACGCCGTGCCGAGAGCACCAGGGCGGTGGTCTGGACGACGGCGAGGCCTAGGAAGGGGACGACACGGAGCCGGGGAAGACGCAGCAGTGGTAGCCCGTGCGGAGAGGAGTACGAGGGTTCACTGGTTCGGCTGCGGCGTGAGGCTGCCGTCGCCGCAGAATAACAGGGGGTGTGGGTGAGTAGAGGGATACCCTGGGCCAGCGGTGGGAGTAGTAGGGGGCGGTGAGGCCTCCGCGGCATCATAGTCGGCCACGAGAGGCAGGAGCACGCGGCACGACCGGCGCTGCTTTGGGCGGCTGGAGCAAGAAGACCAGAGGTTGAAGAAGCACTATGGCCATTTGATGGACATCGTACGGTCACTGGAGCTAGAATCATTCATATTGACTAAGTTGACAAAGCCCTCCGTCACCGTCAACTTAGTTGGCCCACAAGTCATCCTCCCACTATGGTGGGTCCCATCTAGCAGGGTGGGTATTCATTTTTTTGTGCGTAATAAGGAGGCACTTCCTTGCGTGCGAAGATATAGCTGGTGGGTCTGACATGTCAGCGGGGGGAACGTTTTTTTCGCGAAATACAAAGGCCCTTCCGGTGGGTCTCAGCTGTCAGGTGGAGGAATCATTATTTTGCGCGTACAGTCCACGGCCGATGGATGTCGTTCGTTGACCACGTTGACCAGGCCGCGCCGAGAGCACCATGGCGGTGGACGACGGCAAGGCCTAGGAAGGGAACGACACGGAGCCGGGGAAGACTCAGCAATGGTTGCCCACGCGGTGGGGAGTACGATGGTTTATTGGTCCGGCTGTCATCGCCGGAAAATAACAGGAGGTGTGGGTGAGTAGAGGAATGGCCTGGACAGCAATGAAGTAGGGTGGGGCGGTGCGGCCTGTGCGGCAGCACAGCCGACCATGAGAGGCGGGAGCAGGCAGTCCCACTGGAGCTGGTTTGGTCGGCTGGAGCAAGAAGATCAGATATTGAAGAAGCAGCACGGCCGTTGGATTAACATCCAACGGTCACTGCTGCTAGAATCATTTGTGGACTAAGTTGACAAAGCCAAAGTACACGTCACCCTAGTAGACCCACAAGTCAGCCTCCAAATCTGTCCCAAACAGCATACAGCCCGAAATTTCTAGCCGGATTCAAATTAATTTTAAATCTAAATATACCTTAATTTAAATTCAATGAAATTTTACCCGCAAAAAAACAATGAAATTTAAAATATCAAAATCCAAAAGAAAACAGTATTTGGGAACTAATTGCTTGTTTGCTGTATTTTTTTCATTTTACAGCCCATTTATTATTACTTATAGCCCATTTACTATTACTTATAGCCCATTTCTTATTACTTATAGCCCATTTCTTATTACTTATAGCCCATTTTCTGGGCAAAATGCATCCCTCCTCGTCTTGAAAGATTTCCGGCCCAGCAGGGCGTAGAAAAGCAAGTAGGCCTATGTTGGTTATTCTGCAAAAAACAAAATAGCTGGCTAGCCATTTTTCAGAAAGGAAAAAAACAAACTGGGCTGGTCATGTGCTAAACATATGAAATAAAAGCCTGGGCTAGACGGGCCACGGGTCCTGCACAACCCAGTTGATACCCTTCTCCGTCCTAAAAAAACAAAATTACTGCGCGCGCTGCTTGGTCCCTACTGTCATCCTCACCATGTATAGTCATCTCCTTATTCCTCTCGGTTGTGGACCATGTTGACAACACTGGAGGGCGGCGCCGCGGCGAGCGCGGAGGACGATGGTGAGGCCTCGAACGGGAACGAACAGGAGCGAGGGAAGATCACAGCCAGCCATGGGAGGCGGGAGCAGGAGGTCCCGCCGGCGCTGGTTTGGCTTTGGTGGCTCGAGGAAGAAGAGACTGAAGAAACGCGACAGACGTTGAATGTCAATCGAACGGTCAAGGTTGGCACAATCGTTTTTTGACTAAGTGGACACCAAGTAGCATACTTTTTTATATATAGGAAGAAAACTGTGAGGAAAATGCGTTCGTCTGCCGTCCTCCTCACAGGGAATGTTCGCCACATAAGTGACTAGCACCCTTGGTTTTCGACCGAGAGGTCTTGGGTTCGAGTCCGAGGAACTCTCAATTTTGTCCTCCTTCCTTCCTCGCAAAAAAGGGAAAGAAAATCAAAGACTTGGGAAGCCGTACAGAACAAGCTAGTGTACCAGTAAAGAAATGTTGCCGAGTTTTAGAAAAAAGAAAGACGTGCTCCTGTAGCTGGTTCGAATCCAAACCTAGACTATGACTATATATGGTGCTATGCTACTCTGCAAGCAATGAAACTGACATATCCAACATTCGCTTCTCCTCTTCTCTACTTACTCTGCCTAGCATCAGAAGCTCTGGCCGCAGCAACCATGTCCGCCGGCTGCTCGTCCACCTGCTCTTCAGCAGGCAACAACCAGATATGCGCCAAGTCGCCACCCGTACCATCGCCTGTGGGTCTCATCACACCCCCGCCGACACGCGCACCGCAGCCGATTGCTCATCGCAACCCGCTGCCATTGGTGTGGTGCCACTGCTACAAATTACACGGAGTCATCCGTCGCGTCTCAACCACAATCCACAACCCTGGCCGAGTCTTCTACAAATGCCCGAATCATGGGGTAATAATATGTTTAAGTGTTGTTCTGCTGCTTTCAGTTGCTGATTTTTTTAATAGTTTGGTTGATGATCTTCCAATTTGATTCGTGCAGAAAAGGGAAGATTCGTGTGATTTGTATTTCTGGGAAGTTGCTGATGTGGGGGAATTCAACTATGCTGATTATTTGGTTAGCCGAGGAATCCCAATACCAGCAGGTTGGGGTGTTGGACAAGTAACTGAAGGAACGACAGAAGAGGAAGATGCGGAGCAGAAGGTTAAAGACGCAGTTCCTCTGATCATGGCCAAGCAACAGCTGCTGAACGGCCTTGACAGCAATGAGGAGATGAAAGAGCTTGTGAAGATAATGGGCAAAATCAATGTGCTCTGTAGGATGATTGTCTCTTTATTTGCAGTGTATGTAGCACTCGTGATGTATTCAGTGGCTACGACATGAGCACTTTGCTGAAACTAGTAATGAATGAAACCTATGTAGCAGGCTGGGCGTAGTGTTGTGAACATCTAATGATTTCTATTAACGGAAATCAGGGGGTATCCCCTTTTGCTCATATAAATAAATAGATAGCAGAGGCCCTGTCGGGTCAGCTTTGTTCTCATTCGAAGACGTCGAGCAAATTGCAGTCCAACAGCAAACTATGTCATCAAATTCAAGTTTCACAGCCAAATATGAGTACAACTAAACAACAATGTCATCATGTTCTAGTTGTCATACAATCACCAAACACAAATCAGCATACATTACAAGTGATGTTCTCATAGCAAAATACTAAACAACATGTTCATCAGGTTTCAGTTGTCATAGCAAACATAATTTCACATAGTAGATAAAAAACATCTTCTGACAGGCAAATACGACAAAAGCAATGTAATCATCATCCGCAGCAGCAGCGTCAACATCTTCGCCATGTGTATCAGTCTGAATCGTAATTCCCCACAGTGTCATCTTCTTCTTTGTCCTCAATGTCCTCGAACATTGGCTTCTTCTTGATCAACTCTTGTATGTCCACAGCACGACAGGCAATCTTTTCGCCGGCGTCATTGACGTGATGGTTCTCAAAGATATTAGGAACATCTGTGTTATCTTGTACATCAGGAGCAGTGTAAGCATCATCTTGTTGTGCAACTTCATTAAACGAATTCCTCTGCTCAAACCTTTGCAATACTCCCCAGTCATCGCTACGTGCATATGTGTCTTCCAAGAAAAATATCTATGTTGCTTGATTTGCCAAAATAAAAGGCTCGTTGGTCTGGTACACCGCCTTGACATTGGTAGATTTGAAATAATCATCAGCTCTGGGTTTTGCGATCCTGGAAAACAGGTTATACCAATGACAGCACAACAGAACCACACACCAATGATCCTCGAAACTGGAGATATACTGCAACTGAACAATGTCTGTTATGTTAGCATACATTTTAGTTGTCTCTTTGTCATACGTATCCATGCTCATGATGGCACTGTTTTGTGTCTTCCTGCCTTCGTCTCGTGCAAGGGTGTTGTAGCGCACATCTCCAACAACGCAAGATTCATAATGTCTTACCCGAGTATCAGGACCCATTGCTAGTGAGTAAAGGGCATCATCAACTGCCTGCCCATCCTCCCGTATCTTCTTAACCTATGGTTAGAAAATAGACAAGCTGATCATCTTATGTACTCAATATATTAAAAAAACTGACAATGCACTTCAAAAGCTTACATGGTTCTTGAACCATTTCGCAAATCCTGCCATAACCAGTTTGTCAATGTTTCTTGGATTTTGCGGCAGTAACTCCTCTTTGTACATGCTGCACAACATAGTGATCACGTCAAACATCTAAATATATAAGAATGTGCTGCAAGTTTAGTAGATTACGATGTATAAGCTGCACTACTGCACTTACTTGATATAAGGTAGTATCTCAGACAGTTATTCAACACATACCAAACCATTTTGTCCAAATCTTTAGGTTTGTCCTCTTGTCGACTCTTCCCTGTAACTCGAACAGAATAATCGAAAACATTGAGCCCGGGATTGTCTTCACCCACCTCTTTGCTAAGCTGATCAGCTGTTTCAATGTATTTTGAGCAGAATGTCAACGCTTCTATAGCAATGTAGGCCTCTGCAATGGAACCCTCGGGTCTAGCTCTGTTCCTAACATAGCCCTTGAAAGTGCCTAGCTGCCTTTCAATAGGGTACATCCAGCCATACTGTACTGGACCTCTAAGTAGTGCCTCATCAGGTAGATGAACAGCCAAATGCACCATCACATCAAGGTCGCATAGGATAGTTGGTATCTTGTCTCTAAGACGCTCCAAAGCATCTATCCTGATATTTCTACTGCAGAGTTCCCTGAAGAATTGTCCCAACTCTGCAACTGCTCTGTATAAGTCAGGGCGGCCCAATCCTCTAAGGATAACAGGTAAAACCCTTTGAAGTAGGACATGGCAGTCATGAGTTTTCAACCCTTGTACCTTGTTTCCATCTGCACCGACTCACCTTTCAGGGTTGGAAGCAAATCCATGTGGGAATCTCACACGTGACAGGACCTCGCAGAATACTTTTCTTTTTACCTTGTCCAAGACGTACACAGCTGGTGCCATATCCCGTGGTTTACCTTCATCTTGCACCTGCAAATCCTTTCTGATACCCAGGTGTGTCAAATCAATTCTAGATTTTAAGGTATCTTTCGTCTTGCCTTCGATGTTAAGAAGTGTGACGATAATGCTGTCATATATATTTTTCTCGATGTGCATCACATCAAGATTATGCCGCAGATCCAAATCTTTCCAATACTCCAAGTCCCACAAAGTGGACCTGCGGGTAAACAATAATCTCTCTTCTACCGTGCCATGCTTCCTTTTCCCGCTACCATTACCAGGATGGTTTCCTGGTGTAATATGCCTGACCTTCTCTAATTCCACTTGCAACTCACCGGCGGTGAGCCTATTTGGCGCATCACGGTTTTCATGCTTTGCATTGAACACATGTCTTTGGTATTTTTTAGGATGCGGCTTGTCCTTGGCAAGGAAACGGCGGTGTCCAATGTAACAGATCTTGCTAAGTATTGCGTACGACAGCGGATTCCTGTCACAGCGAACACATGCATTGTAACCATGTGTCGTTCGCCCCGACATAGTGCCCAAAGCCGGATAATCATGGATGCACCAAATTACAACAGCACGCAGAAAGAAATCAGCTGGTGGGCTGCTATATAGGTCTCGAGTGAGAACACCCTTCCATAGCTGTTGAAGTTCCTCCACAAGAGGCTCCATGAACAAATCAAAATCCTTTCCAGGACTTTTTGGACCTGGGATGAGCAAGGCCATCATGTAGTTTGATTCTTTGGTGCAGACATTTGGAGGCATGTTGTAAGGGATAACAAGCACTGGCCACATGCTATATGTGGCGCTCTGGTGGCCAAATGGGTTAAATCCATCTGAAGCTAAGCCAAGTCTAATGTTTCTCGGGTCAGCAGCAAACTCTTTGTGTTTATCATTGAAGCTTTTCCACTCACTACCATGAGATGGGTGGCTCATTACATTCTGATCTCTGTACTGCTGGTTCCTAGAATGCCACAGTACATCCTCTCTTGTTTCAGCATCATGAAACAACCTCTTCAATCTTGGTGTAATTGGAAAATGTCTCAGAACATTATGAGGAACCCTCTTCACAGCATCGCCATCTTTCCATCTTGATGATTTGCATTTCGGGCATTCACTTAAGTTGGCATAATCCTTCCGGAACAGAACACAATTATTCTTACAAACATGGATCATATCATATCCAATTCCAACTGCACGAAGGAAATTCTTCATTTTACTGTAGGTGTGTGGCAGCTCAGATGCATCTGGGAAAGATTTGCGGAAAGCAGCCAACATCGCATCGAATGATTTGTTGGTCATCCGCTCAGATGTCTTCACCTAAAGAAAGGTGATCATAGCTGAGAATACTGACAACTTATTTCCTGGGGTGACAGCAACGTTGCATTGTTCCAACATGCAGGCCCACCGTTTTTCTTCTGCAGGTGAAAGTTCACGGAATGCACGAGCATTTCGTAGCATTGTTTCAATGTTGGTCAAACTCACTGGCTCCGCCACCACCACCTCCTCCTCCTCTTCCACCTAAGCATTAGGCAGATCAAGATGGTGATCTGCTACTTCCACGTAGTCAATAACACTGACGTTCATAGCTTCACCATGATGAACCCACCTAGTATATGTGATCGACATTCCATACAAGTGTAGATGATTTTGCATAGTTGACTGGGGTCTTGTAACTGAATTCATACAACTGCTACACGGGCAGAGCACATCTGGTTTCGGACCACCGTACTCAGCTCTGATAAAGTTATGAAGTTTTCAACCCCCTCGACATATGCAGCGGAGAATCTTTGAGCAGAAGTTATCCAAGTCATGTCCATCTGTTAGACATACAAATTAGTTCTTCTACTAGATATTACAAGAAAAACATATATGCTTTTTTATGAAGTCCAGAAAAAATACCTAGGTCAATGTCTAAAGCTATGGCAAGATATTTGGACGAGCAGATCTAAGTAACGAAATATATGTAAAGCTAATTCAGCAAACAAATTTGAGTGCTAAATTATGGCAGGCTGTTTCAGCAGTCAATGAGCCCGAGCACACAGCCATCGAACTATCGAAGGCCATCGCAGCAACAAAGATCGAGTATAAAATGGTGTAGAGCTATTTCACCTAACAGATTGGCTACTAGACCATGGCAATCTACGTCACAATAAATATATGGCAGGATATTTTAGCAACTAATCGGCCTTGGCATGCCATCTCAGCTAAGCAGATTGAGTGCAGAACAGGGTAAGGAAGCTTCTTAAGTAGAGCATATTGACAGTAAACTACTTCGGCAAACAGTGAGATTAACAATGTCTATCAGCTAACATTCAGCGCTACACCGACATGAACGGGGCCTCAGTCTAGAATGCGCGTACCGTGGGAGAAGCTGACCACCGTGCGTCTCCACACGAACGTCACCAGCGGTGGCGGCGCTGACCGCCGTGTGCCTCCACAAGAACATAGCCAGAGGTGGCGACACGGCTAGAGGACGGCAGCCTACGAGAGCGTACTGTGGGAGCGAGAGGATCGCTGTGCGTCCCCTCGACGAACCGTGGTGCCGACGTATCGGCGCGGCGGGGAGGGCGGCTTTGGCGGAGCGAATGGAGTGGAGGGGGGACGGGGGGGAGGGGGTTTGGGGAATATTTGGCCGAAGGGCGGCTGAATCGAATTTGGGGGGAATTTTTGTGTGGGGGGAGGATTTTCGCGTGATGGGCGGGGGGAGTTTGGCGCATGGTCGGTTTCTCCAAGTGCAGTCCCACGTGTCAGTGAAGAGGCAAGCCGAAGCGTGTTCCGTTTGCGTGAGCCGTGTGCAGGACCGAACGTGTGTGGGGTGCAATGCGACCGCGACAGGAGTGCTGTGAGTGTACCGCCTTTTTTCCTTTTAAACTAGGTGCTTCGCCCCCTCAAAAAAAATGTTGCTTCACGCGATCCATCGATACTACTACTAGTAATCCGGTAATCCCGACTAATAAAACGGCGCGGCCGGGTCTTTTCCCGCGCGATATGCTGGGAGGTTGGCTTAGTTGGTTTTTTTAGATTTGTCTTGGTTCAATAAAAAGCAGAGTTGGTGATGATGGTGTGCCTGTCATCCTGCAATATAGGCCGTCCGATCTATATCTAACGATAGGAAGGAAACTATGACAATTTACCCGCACTCCTCTCCACATTTGCAGATAAGGCTTTCCCTCGTTCATCCTTTTCTCCCACAGGATCTTGATCTTCCGTGCACTAGTACTCCTACAGTATGTATATTATTGTGAAAGTTCATATACACCGGCCAAGATTAATGCAAACAAGGCAGATTTTCATTACATTTCGAACTTTTATAAGACAGAAAAAGAAAACAAACCCGACCCTAAACCTATTCTACGGCGGCGACCGACGTCCTCCATCTGCGATCTCTATGTACGGGGGCGGGGTTCAAGACCCGTGAAGTGAAGGTACGGTCTCCGGCGAGGAAGAGTAGAACACGGGATACGGACCGGCCAGTTGGCACACCATGCCCTGCCGCCTCCCATGCCCTACTCATCCTCGGAGGAGTCCCCGACCTCTGCAGTGCCGGACGTTGGACGGCGGCAAGTAGGATGTGTGGCTGATGGTGCTCCCGTCGCAGGCCGCCAGCGTGGCCACCGCTTGTGCGGTCGCGTCCGCGTCCGGCTACCTCGAGCTTCATCCCCGAAGACAAGCTCTCCTGCAGAGCGTTCGCACTTGCGGTCATGGCGGATGTGGTGTCAGGTAGGAGGATGATGCGCTGTGGTGTGGAGGTTAGCTGGGCGTTGCCGCTTTAAGTAGCGCATTCCAGTGAGGCCAAGTGTCCGGGTGCGTCATTAAGTCGCCGGAGTTGATTCCTCGGGAACCGAGCCTCTTAACGATGACATACAAACGGACGACATGAATGCGGGCAGCTGGCGCGGGCTGGGAACGCACCACGCGACGGCGCGAGGGACGAGGGCTTTGGTGTGCCAGGGTAGTCAGCTGCGGTCGTGGCAACGTTGGAGATGCCCTTTGCTCAAATACGATCCCCGCATGTCATTGAAAAAGGAAGACGACCCGGCATGGTCTCAGGTCCAGAGGATGCAGTTGGCCATGCTACACCACTCCGCGGACGCGTCGCAGCACCCCGTGCATCCTCGACGAGTCGAGTGTTGGGGTGTGTTTGGATTGTGGCCAAAGTGCACCTTACCAAAATTTTGGTCATGACCCAAAGATTGGTCTTTGTTTGGATGGTTGCCATTTCTTTGGCATGCCAATGAACTCTAGCCAACTCTAGTTCATTTTTCTTGCCAATGTCGGCCAAATCATGGGTAACCAATACCTTAACCAAAATTTTGGCTACCCAATGCTTTGATGGGGCAACCTTGGGCACAAACCAAACATACTGTTGGTCGTGCCACAACACAAACGCCACCCTCGGCACACTGAAACCGACCGTGTCTATCGATAATATGAGTGTGTCGCTCACCGCAGCCGCCGTGTCCAGAGGCGGTGCTGGAGCTGCGCCCCGTTGTTGGCCCCAAAGACCCACATGAACAGTTGTCGGTGGCGAGGAGGTCGTGGGCCAGCTCCTCCATTGGACTAGTCTGCGCTACGTCGTCCCGACGGGTCTGCCCCACATGTCGGTTTCCCTATTTTCCCGGCCATATTCGAGCGTCAGTGCTCCGTGTTGCGCATTAGGCCTTTCACTATGTAGGCCAAGCGAGACAACTTATTGTTTATTTGAGCCATTCAAGTGTAATCATGTGGCGTCTGCTTATTTCTCATTCCTCTCCAACCCTCTTCTCCATCGATCATGTCGCCCTCCAGTCGAGTCCATCCTCCCGCATGCCTCATTTGAACATTCCGCCGAGTATCATTCACATGTACCCACCCTAGTCCTCTTTCAATAGATCTCCGGACCCCGAGATGAAATCAAGAGGGAACGAGTGGGGGCACGTGATACCTAAGACGGATTCAAAATTTTGAACCGGTGATCATAGCATCCGCAAATCATATATAAAGGGTATTCAATGTTCGTTTCGTTTTTGAACATACAATATACTCCCTCCTATCCTTTCTACCTTACATATAAGTTTTATGTGTAGTCAAAGTATCTCTACTATGATAAAAAAAGGTATCAACATTCAACAACGCCCAATCAATATTGTTAGATTCGTACGTACTCCTAGATTTGTACTCGAGATGGTTTCCAATTTGACTATTGACAAGGTTAATAGTACTCCTTTCACATAGGTGAGTAAGTCATCTTAGGCTGTACACCGTGACCAAGGAGGAGGGGAAAACGAGAGACATTAATATTTATTTGCTAATTAATAGTATTGCATGCAATGAACTAACCACTACATGTCATGTTTGATAGTCTCAGGTCATTAAAAGCATGCACACCCTCATCTCTTATTGGTTCATATGTCAAGAAACAAGAAACGAGGTAGAAGTTAATGCACCGCGCCTACGTGTGGTGGGATTATTTGGTTTTCGTAAGATGACTTACACACCTAGACGGAGGGAGTACATGAGATGTATAATGTGAAAATTATATCATTGGAAACTCCTTTCACATACGAAATTGACCATATGCTTTGTGTAAGTTGCATGTCATATATTATTACTCTAACATTTGGTCAAAGTTAGCCTCGAAAAATGCATTAGACCCTGTATGCTTTGTGTAAGTTGCATGTCATATATTATTACTCTAACATTTGTGTAAGTTGCATGTCATATATTATTAACATTTGGTCAAAGTAGTATAGTGGAAGTGGATCCTCTGACGTAGGAATCCCTGCCTTACCCTCCCTTTGGGTCACTTACTGGCGGACCCCATGCTTGCTAGGCCCCGCATGTCAGTTACTCAATGGGTTCGGCCACGTCAGGGGATCCTCATCCGTAGTATACTCCCTCTGTTTTTATTTACTCTGCATAAAACGGAAGGAGTGGTGGTATAATAAATGACGCGGGCGGGGGAGGGGGAGGGACGTCGGTTTGCTCTCAATTGCGGTCCCACAAGCGAGCGAAAACGCAAGACGAAGCGCGTTCCATTCGGTGAGCGACGTGGAGGGTCCAGCGTGCCGGGCTGCAACGCGAACGCGACAAGAGTGATGTACAGTCAAAACCGATTGACCGGTCATCACCGGAACCACTATTCACACCAGAACCTTCGCTGCTCAGCCTACGCTAGCCACTGCCCTAAAACCACACCAAATCTCCAGCCCATTCCCCCACCTTTCAATCCCCTAGCACGCATCAAGCGTCCCCTAGTTCACCGGAAAGCCATGGTGCGCCGCAAGATCACTTACTACACGATGCTGACGCCGAAGCGCCGTGCAGAAATCGCGGCGGCGGTCGACGCCACATACCTCCGTTCCCAAGATCGCTTTGCAGCGGGCCAATCCCCGAGTTCTCTGGAGCCAAGCTACAAGGAGGAGGAAGCCAATCCAATGTTCACTGCGGAGGTCGCGGCGCAGAAGGCCCCCGATGGGTATGACACGATGGACGTCGACTTCGTGCCGGCGTCCGAGTCCCCCATGGTGCAGGCGGACCAGTGGTTCAACATGGCGATACTAAAGGAGGACCGGGAGGCAGAGGCTCAACTCAACACGGAGCGCGCGCATGCTGCTGCCATCAAGGCTCTCCTGCAGGCGGAATCGGATGTCGTGGATGTGAACCGGGCGGCGGAGGCTCAACTTGAGGCGGAGCACGCGGATGCCGCTGCCATAGAGGCCCTCCTGCAGGCGAAACCAGACGTCCTGGACATGAACCGGGCGACAGAGGCTCGACTCGACACGGAGGGCGCGGATGCCGCTCTCATCAACGCCCGCCTGCGGGCGGAACCGGAAGTCCTAGACTTGAGCCGGGCGGTAGAGGCTCGACTTGACGCGGAGCGCGTGGATGCCGTTCTCATCGACGCCCTCCTGCAGGCGGAACCGGAAGTCCTGGACTTGAACCGGGTGGCGGAGGCTCGACTCGACGCGGAGCGCGCAGATGCCGCTGCTATCGAGGCCCTCCTGCAGGCGGAATGGGAAGTCCCGGACTTGAACCGGGCAGCAGAGGCTCGACTCGACGCAGAGCGCGCGGATGCTGCTGCCATCGAGGCCCTCCTTCAGGCGGAACCGGACGTCCTCGACTTGAACCGGGCTGTGCTCTCGTCCGTGTAGAGCGCCCGCACGCTCCGCTTGAACGAGTAGCTGGAGGCCGAGGACAACCACGGTGCGGAGACACACGTCGGCAGCGACGGCTGGTTCACGCCGGCAGCCAAAGACGACGAGGCCGTCTCTTTCCACGAGCAGTGATAGTTTTTCTTTATGTTGTTGTTTTTATTATTATGGATCTTTTGCTGTGTAAAAACATACTATTTGTTATGCAAGTCGCCTGAGTCTACCATTTCAGGCGGTTGGATGAATATCCTACATCTCCTAACCCTTCTTTCCTTCTTCCTCACCTCTTCTTCTTCCCCAATAGACCACCGCACGGGCCGTACGGATACTCCGGTTGGATAAACATACTCTATGAACGAAAATTATGTGCCAGCGATAGGATGGCTGAGTTTGGTTTGTTCACATGCGACAACACGTGTCAGTGAGGGTGCGTTCCCTTGGTTGGGTTTGTGGTGTGCAGGAGCGAAGTGTGAGGGTGCGGTGCGACCGCGGCGTGCAGGAGCGACCGTGTGAGGCCTTATACAATGGGAGGTGCTTAGAGAGGTGCTTAGAGAGGTGCTTAGAAAAATAAATCGGGTTTTTCTAAAGCACCGATGCCTATTTCTATAGGAGAGACACTTAGTTAAGCATCTACCCTGTACAAATAAGCACCGGTTCTTAAGGAAAGCCTGGTTTATTTCTCTAAGCACCTCTCCTAAGCACCTCTCATTGTACAAGGCCTGAGGGCGCAGTGCGACCGCGACAGGCGTGCGCAAGTGTACCTCCTTCTCATTTTGAAAACTTTAGGCAAGCTTGGAAAAAATATGTGGCGAAGTTTGGCAATGCAAGGCCTAGACCCAAACAGGATAAGTACGTACTACCTCTGTCCGGGTTTATTGGTCCCCATTGTATTTCGTGCCAAATTTTGACCATAGATTAAACTAAGAAAATGTTCACGCATGTCACCAAACATTATATTTTTCAAAACTATGTTCAAATACGAATCCAATGAGATAATTTTTCTTGACATGCATTAACGTTTTGTTAGTTAAATCTTTAGTCAAAATTTGGCACAAACTACAAAAGGGACCTATAAACCAGGACGGATGTAGTACGTACTAGGAGTACTAGTGTTAAAAAAGAAAGGCGGGGTTTTCCTTCGATACAAATCCTCGTTTCACGTGTCAATTAATGTGTTTTTTTTCTCGAAAGACCAAAGAGCTAACCATCTCACTCCTCATCACTTGATTAATGCAGCGCCATGCAAACGAACCTTCTCACTTCCGCATGCATGCAGGGGATATTAATGTCCTTGGTTGCTAACCCCATCAATTTTGCCTCGATTAGTGTTAGTGGCCCTTTGCAAATTGTAATTTTGATATACTGGCCTTGTGTACAAAAAAAATGGAGGTAGTAACTATATTTGAATTCCTTGCCGGTTGCGGTGACGTCGACGACTTTTTTTTGTGTGGTTTGGCGAAGTGCATTCGACGGAGAACACCATTGAGGGAGACCACGGTAAGTCGTTCGCAAGTGCCGCCTGCAAGCCGAGACAACCGCCTTATTTGCATCCAGGAAGTCCTTTACTAGTACTACTACTACTAGGAGTACCAGTGCACTGAGATGGTTTCTCGAAGAAGACAATGGAGACGCGGAGTCAGCAAAGAGTGAAATGATAGTTGCTTCGTCTGTGCTTTGTGATTTGACGCCTCATTGCTTTGTGATTTGTGATAGAAGGGACAGGGGAGTAGACTCTGTGCTCTATACTGTACTACTCCTACATGCGTCCAAGCATGGGAGAAAGAGGAGAGACGTTGCATTTTTCTATTCCTTCAATCAATCAATCAGGGAGCTTCGATTCCATCTTTTTGGCTTTGGCAACGCCGTCCACAATGGTTCCCACGATGCCAAAAGCTATTTTCATATTTGGCTACACATTGTGGATGCCCTTAACCGTACCACTTGGTTTTGCTCCTGTGTGCTATCTATACAAATCTCAATTATATTGATCTAAAAAATTATAGAATCAAAGATTAGTAAAAAGGAGGTGATTTTGCCGTGCGGATGGCGGGGGAGGTTTCTTATTTTCGGAGGACGTTGTCCTGGCGGTTTGCTAACATGCGGTCCCATGTGTCAGTGCTTTACCAAGCTGATCCGCGTCCCACATGAGGCAGAACAATGGCAGAAGCAACACGTGGTTAAGTTGAAGAAGGTGAGGGAGAAGCGACCAAGCTGATCCGTGTCCCACATGAGGCAGAACAACGGCAGAAGCAACACGTGGTTAAGTTGAAGAAGATGAGGGAGAAGCAAATTCAGCAACGAGTGAAATGATGGTTGCTTCGTCCCTCCAACTTCTTTTTAGCATTATTACTTCGTCCCTCCAACTTAACTTCAGGAAAGGTGCAGCTTTGTGATTTGACGCCTCATTGCTCATTACTACGCCGGCGCCATGACTGGGATGCTTCACCCCGGCTGCTCCGCACTGTATTCCAGTATGGCACGTGGACCCGGTAGCTTGATGTCCCACATGTCGGCGAAAGGGACTAGAAGATTTATGAAAGCGAGCGCTCCACTCTTACGACGGAGGAGTAGACGACATGACGGCCCGGTGAATTGTCACTTGTACTGTATAGTACTATAGTTTTGCTGTTTCACACGATCCATTGATACAAACCCGATTAAACAGGAAAGGGCGGGATTTTTCCCGCGCAGTAGATGATATTGGCCATACATTTCAAAGGCAATTTTAATGTATGCAAACTGAATAATTATAAGTAACAATATGATATCTAGTAAAACTAAAAACACATATGATTTATTGTGTTAGAGTGTAGTAGTAGTGCTGTATTGCATAGTTGTTAGATGTAACATGCGAGAACGTGTAGAGATGTAGTTTTGCAGGGCCTACAGAGAGAAAAGCGTAGTACGGTCACCGAACTTCATAATAAGCTGATTACGGTCACTATATACATTTTGCGGTGATTATCCGGTCACTTGCTCATAGTTCAACATCGGATTGCACTCTGTTGACCAGCCAAACAGTCTGCATGGTGCCATGTTGACTAGTTAAATTGACCATGTTCCTTGTGGGTCCCACCTGTCAGTTTGCATAGGGAAAAGGTCAGATAAACACAAATTTACGCAGGCGTGACAAGGCTCCAACCTGTGCGCGGGAATCACCTGGTTGTGTATGTGTCTGTCAGGGCCTGATGTGTGCGCATGCACGTGTAGGTTGAGCACTTGAGCGTGAGAGTGTGTGTTGGTCGTGTGGTGTACTGGTGTGTGCATGCATGCGTGCGTGTGTGCGTGTGAGTATTGCGTGCGTGCGTGGCTGCGTGTGTACGTGTGAGTGTTGCGTGCGTGCGTGGGTGCATGTGTTTGTGTGAGTGTTGCGTGGATGGAGTTCGTGTGCATGCGTGCGTGTGTGTATAATCACCACACCAGCTCCTGTGTGTTAAAATAGACGGCTCAACATACCAATACAAGGCCACCTTGTCCGTTGTGCCTGCAGTCATGACTTCGCACCACCGTCAAAATATTTTTTTGTCGTTTGTTTTCATTCTTACTAGCAAGATGCCCGTGCGTTGCATGTAACATCAAGATGCATTTGTATGACTTGTTTATCTTGTGAGAGAAAAGGATGAACGAGGGAAGGCCTTATTTGCAAATGTAGAGAGGTGTGTCGGTACCTTTTTGCAAAACTGCCATAGTTTCTTTCCTATCCGTCAGATATAAATCGGATGGCCTATATTGCAGGATGGCAGGCACACCATCATCACCAACTCTGTTTTTTATAAGAGTGTATTTTATAATAGTGTAGATGTAGAGTAGATACTAGTCGACAGGTGGGCACGATGTTAGTGATATAATGTGATGCAACACTAGATCAGGTGCCACGTGGAGCGTTCAACTGGTCAACTAGTCATGTCATGAGCAAATACAAAGTTGTACGGTGAGCCCGTGACTGTATAATAACCACAAAACGTAAACGCTGACCGTAATGAGTGGATTACGAAGTCCAATGTATGTATCGTGCTTTCACTTCAAATACAATGATCATCATTGCATATATTGCGAGAGAAAGATGAAACACTCGTGAATTTTCTAGGGGCTTACTTTTAGAGGACATGGAGATAGTTTTGTGTGCATACGTGAAAGGGGCGTACAGGGGGGGTGTATGCGATGGAGAGAGAGGTGCTCTTCGTTTCTCTTTATTATGACTAACTTTGTATATTGTATAAAAATATACAAATTCGCAGTGCGGAATAAATATCATTGTGGGCATAATGCAATGCAAATTAGCGTTCGTACTCCTCCATATAACTTTGTAATGTTGTATATATGTAGAAACTCTAAAGTAATTTTTTGGCCACACTTTATTCAAAAGGAATGTTATATGCAAAATAAACGTGAAGAGAGGGCTTTTTAGATCAATGGGGTACGTGATGTAACATGTGTGAATGTGTAGTTGATGCATTTGGCGGGGCCTAGAGAGGTATGTGTGTGTATTA
>NC_057795.1:424660702-424668522 GCF_018294505.1 Triticum aestivum | reverse complement strand
GGGTGGGAGAGATAGCACGAGAAATGAGGGCGGTCTAGAGAGAGAGGCGAATATGACGTCACGACAAGAGATTCCATTCCCTTGAGTGTGTATATGCAAGGGGGGAGGGAATAGAGGCACCGGGAGAAATTTTTCTGTGTGTGTGGTGTTTGTGTTGGTATGTGTGGGTCTGAGAAGATAATGAGACGTGGGGGCAGAGGGTGTGTCACCGCGTGAGGTCCGCTGGGTCGAGGTGAGGCCCTTTGTTCGGTTCCGTCCTGCGCCACATTGGTCGGCCCATGACACATTTAGGAAGACCCATGGATGACTAGTCGTACAAGACAAAGATAGCAGAATTGTGAAGGACTATGTGTCCACTGACAAAGCCGGCTAGGATTTGTAACCCTAGGTTCTCGGACTAAGGTAACCCCTCTATCTCTAATATTACTATTCATCCAACCTAACTTTAAGGGGCATCCTACAGAATGCTCCCCTAGAATCATACTCATCGATTAGGAAGAGAGGTGTGAGATAATGCGTGAGAGATAGGCGTAAAGATAATGTGCGTACATGAGACACGTAGGTAGGTCCATGTATATAGAAAGGGTCGATGAGGATTGTGCATGTGTATGTTTGCGAGAGGAAAGGTGCTTGTGATAAAGGTTAGTGAAAACAGTTGTAAATGGTTACGAGAGGGAGGGAGGGTTATATCTAGAGAATGTGTGCAAGAAAGACACCTCGGGAGAGAGTGTGTGAGCATGTGTGAGAGACCACCGATGGAGAGTGAAACTACACGTAAAAGACTGCTCTACACATTGATTAAAGATATAAATTGTATCCAAATATTAGGATGGGATCATGATATTTGCAATTCGCGTAAGGAGCGGTCATTGATCCATCAGACATCTAGATTCTATCGAATTTGAGCATGTCTATGTTATTATTCGACACATTTGGTCCACATAGTTAGTATTTTGAACTCCAGACAATGCATCGCTTTAGCAATCGAATATAAACGTGAGTATAGTTCATGTTATGTATGTAAAGCACATTATACATACGAAAGTTACACAATGGACATTTATAAATAGCTACCTATGAACTAGTATACATTTGAATTCAACCTAAGGTGGTTTAAAAAATCGAATTCAACATGAAGTCCATTCAATTATTTGAATTTGATATCATGGCATTTGTAAACCATACGTAAACTATGGGGGTACCAATCTTTGCTCTGATTTTGTACATAATAGCATATGTAGTCGTGTACAAAATAGATTCAAATTTAGCTCCTCCATTCCAAAATAATCGTAGTTATAGGATTTTCAAGTGTCAAAATTCAAAAGGAAGCGGATAATTTAATGAGGTTTTCAAACATACAAGGTCAAATATAATGTTGCCTATTTAGGTCAATCCTCATAGTTCAAGAGTACTCTAAACGTGAATGCTTGAGTTTCAAAATTTCGAACGAAGCGCCAAAAGAGCCTCTACTCGCCCGAAACCGCGTGAGACCAATGTTCGGTAGTACAAGGAAATTACTTTTCTAATAACTCCGACCTGTGAAACTTACCGGCCCGACGTCCAAAGGTCTAAACCGGGGTAGGTTTGTAGCTTCATCTAGACGCCACGCAACCGCCTCCGAAAAACATTCATACACAAGGGCCGCCTAAGCACACATGCCCCGCGGCCGAAATCGCTCCCGCCCACTATTTGGGACACCTGGGATTACCATCCTACCCCCGACCCGCAGTAGGTCCGAAATTTAAGAGGGGGGCAAAGTTTGTACTTCCCCAAATTTCAAACAAGCGCGTCCCATCTTCTGTTCAAAAAAGCCAAAAACAAGCGCGTCCCAGACCAAAACATGGTTCCCCCCACCCGTCTGATTCCCCATTCGTACTCCGTGGGCGCCAAAACTACCTCTCCACCAGCCGCGAAACCCCGGCGTCCTCCGTCCGCCACCCCATCCCACCCATCAACCGCCACCCTCCTCCATCACGCCGGAGCCGATACCCCGACGTCATCGTCCACCGCAACGCCCTCCACGGCTAGTAGTTGAAGCCGAGGCCGAGCCGTCCGTACCCAAGCCAGTTCAACCACGCCGTCCTGCGCCTCACCGCTGCCGCTCCAACTTCGCCACCCTCCACTGCACCGGAGCTGTTCCTGCTACGCCGTCCTTCGCCGCCTCGGATCTGCTTCCCCTCCGCCGACATACAGCCACGGCAACACAATCAACAGTTTGGCCATGGCTTCATCCAAGCCTGCACCCTCCAGAACATCGGTTTCCCCGGTAAAAACAAGAAGATCGGCGCGACATGTGGAGGTGACCACACCGGCAACCGAATAAGGTACTCCTCTTCCCTTATTCGTGCAAATCTTACATCTCTACTTGCACAGTATTCATCCCACAGAAGACACTATTTGACTGCTTCTTCTTGATACTAGATGTTCCTAGTAACTCGCGATGCACATGGTTTCTCCTCATATACTATTTCACCTTAGCTAGAGGTCCGTCGCCCCCCTGAATTTCAATTTCTAGCCAGTTGATTCCCAATTAACGGAAGCATTCCCCGGCGTAACAGGCGCTAGTATGACTATTACGCCCGGGAAGCAGCGCCTTGGTGTTTATCTTAGGGGCGATTGCGGCCTAGAGCTACTGGCGCCCGATCTGG
Organism: Triticum aestivum; assembly: GCF_018294505.1. NCBI lineage: Eukaryota > Viridiplantae > Streptophyta > Magnoliopsida > Poales > Poaceae > Triticum > Triticum aestivum. The sequence continues at coordinate 424,665,874 of NC_057795.1, read as the reverse complement.
AGGTCGGCCGGGATTAAAGGGATGGCTTGGGGGCGCTGCCAAGCACGGCGGTGGTGTGAGGTCGATGGGAGGGTGGGGCGGCGGAGGCACGGGTCTAGGCCGGTGGTCGCTGGTGGTTCGTGAAAGATCGTCAACAGTGACTGGCGGGAGGTAGAAGAAGGCCATCTGCCCATTCCTTATAGATCGGACGGTCATTAAAAAAATCGACTGGCCTATTTATTTTCAGTCGACTGTTATCTTAGATATGACCACATGTGGTGGTGTGCTGGAGGAGTACCTGCATTTCCTGTGCTCATATATTACAAAATCATACGGAGTAGAATATAATTTTGTTTGCCATGCAATGTTGTAGAGCTATCATATGTCTCCTGTCATTTATTTTTAAGCCACCTGCTATCTGCTACTTTTACAGTGCACTAATTCTGCACACACTTCACCCATACTCTCACTATTGTGTTTTTATGCAAGGGTATTTCAAACTCTCCTGCCGAAAGAGAAGCAACAAAGAAAAGAGAGAAGTCGCTCCAGCTTGGTATACGGGTAGGCAAGACACGTTACAACGCTATAAAGGGTGCAGTGTCAGCAGATGGAGACGGTAAACGTAGCTCTGTAGTTGATGACCTCGCTCGCAATGAACCACTATCCCAGGTGCTTGCTTTAACTTCGCGGTGTCATATGTGGTTGCATGTTGGTGTCTAGCTTGTATTCGAAAGGCCGAAGTCGGTCTTTATTAAGATAAGGAAAGATATTTTTTACATGAACCACCATCCCGTGAGGACTAGAAGACAAATAGCTAGTCAAGGCACTGGCCAAGCCAGTGACAAGCCCAGCAAAGAGAAGCATCACCTGGAAGCCAACTAAAAAGCCGCGATGGTGGCGAAGCAGCCCGCCTCCCACCAGGCTCTCAGGTCCTAGATGATCATGTTCACCACTCCAGCCAGATGTCTAGCTTGTATTGCTTCCAATTTGGTTAAATTGCATCTGCTTAGCTTACACATTATACCTTTGAATATGACATGCCTTTCTGTTTTTGGTACATACTAGTGCATCTGTGTATTAACCATGTTCTTACATCAAACTAATGTTCTTGTGGATCCCTCATCAATCACTTATGACGAGGCAGGCAGGCAAGGGGACTACTCCTCATTTAAAGAATGCAGCGTCGGCCTCCCGACATGATTCTCAAGAAACAGAAATGCTAGATGAAGATAGTGAACGTAGCTCTGTAGTTGATTAGAGCATTTCCCCTACACTAGCATTATAGGTGCTTGCTCTAACTTGGCAGCGTGATATGTGGTTGCATGTTGCATATGGTGTCTAGATTGTAATTCTTCCAATCTAGTTAAACTGCATGTGCTAGTCTGCTTAGCTTATACTCCTGTAAATGTGACATTATATCTATTAATGTGACATGCCTTCCTGTATTTAGTACATAGTACATCTGTCTATTAAGCATGTCCTTACATAAAATTATTGTTTTTTTTTGTATCCCGCATCAATCAATATGACGAGACACCTTTAGTATATGCAGTGCGATATTAGTTGCATCTTTCATATGATTTATAGCATGCGGTGCTTCTAATTTGTTGAAATTCCATTTATGATGGGACGATTTTAACTTGGCAGTCATATTGGTTGCATCTTTCATGTGGTGTCTAGCTTGCATTGCTTCTTATTTGCTGGACTGGTTTCTCCTTAGTTTACACAAACAGTTGTGAACATGCCATGCCGTCCTGTTTTTCGTACATATTCCATCCTAGTATCATGTGTTTGCCTTACATCAAAGTAGTGATTGTCAGTATCATGCATGAATGAGTTCTGAAGAGAGAATTTTATTGCTTTTTCTTGTTGGTTTTACTTGACAATTCAAAATCAATAAAGCGGAAGGAAGTTAGCAAGGCAGCAGATAAAGGTGCTCCTTCCAAACGGAGGTCCTCTACAGTTTCTACTCCTCCACACCCCCAAGATGATTTCCAAGACAACACATGCATAGACACTCAACAAAGTTGAGTTTATGATGAGCATGTCTCCCCTAGTGCAACATCACTATTGCTCCCTCTAACTTGGCACTGTTATATGTGGTTGCATGTTATGTGTGATGTCTAGATTGTATTGCTTCTAATTTTGTTGAATTTCATTTGCTTACTTTACACATTATACTTGAATAAGACACGTGTTCCTGTTTCTAGAACATACAATATCTGTCTATCACACCATGTTCTTACATCAAATTACTACTATTGTGTAACCTGCAACAATCACTTATCATAAGACACGTTTGACTTCGGAGTGTGATATAGGTTACATCTCACATTCTTTTCTAGCTTGTACTACTAATTTGTTGAAATGTCACTTATGACGAGACAATTTTAACTTGGTAGAGTGATATTATTTGCATCTTTCATATGGTGTCTAGCTTTCATTGCTTCTAATTTGTTGAAATGCCTTCTCCTTAGTTTACACATCATAAGCTGTGAATATGCAATGCTGTGAATATGCAATGGCACTAATGACGAGAGACCTCTAACATGGTAGTGTGATGTTGTTTGCATCTTGCATATGATTTATTTCTTGTACTGCTTCACATTTGTTTAAACGCCATTTATGCTGAGACACTGTTAACTTGGTAGAGCGATATTTGTAACATCTTTCATATGGTGTCTACCTTCCATTGCATTGCTTCTAATTTGGTGAAATGTCTTCTTATTAGTTTACACATCATAGTTCTGGTTATCTCTTCCGTCCTGTTTTTCATACATATTACATCCGCCTATCATGTGGTTGTCTAACATCAAAGTTTTATTCGTCTGCATCACGCATCAATTTGTTCTGAAGAACTAAATTTTATTCGTTTTTCTTATCGGCTTGACTTAACATGGCACAGAGAAAGAGGAAGAAACAGAGAATGGCAGGGAATGAGAAGCGGATGAATCCTACAGATTCTGCTGGTACTAATGGTGCAATAGAAGGTTAAAGTCCAGATGAAAATTCTACAAATACGACATCCCATGCTACACGAACTGCAAAAAAAGCCAAACAGAAACAAATAGCTGCCACCAAACAAGCAGAGACAACCCTAGTTCTTGCAACACCTACCACAGTACTACCAGCTACATGACATACTCGTGCGTCGACTGAGCTAGCAGCACGTTCCCAAGCTCCCTTGCCACCTGACACTACTTCCCAAGCACTCTTGACACAAGACAAGTTGGCAATATTAGATGAACCTTGTGAGCTTCAACAGCAAGAAGGTAGTTGCTGGAGTCAAGTTACAGTTGCATGCTTCTTTATATGTAGTCTCACAGTTTGATGTACACTAACACTTCCTATGTTTGTTGTTGGACTAGCACCTAGGCGCAAGAGGAAACAAACATCAGGGATAATGCTCGATAGGTTAACTAAATCTAGAGGAGGAAGAATGGAGATCCGTTTTGAGGGAGGTTTAAAAAGGCCACGTGATGCTACAGAGTTAGCCAAGTTAGTATCAGAGGCAGCGGTTGCCGTTAGGTGTCATGTACGTATCCTCCCAACATGGATTCAGTACAGGAATGACAAAGACGAAACCCAGTTCAACACCTTCCTCGACCATCTATCTGTAAGTATGGTTATGTATGGAAACTAGTAATATCGTCTTGCTCTGTCCCATACTTTCTAGGTTGCTGATAATGAGACTCCCATAATTTTCAACAGACAAGGTTCAAGTTGGATAGCCAAGATGATGCAACCAAACAAGCTTGCACCCATGTTTTCAAGTCTGCTCTGCGACAGTATCGGTATAACTTGAGGAAAACTCACTTTGAAGGCAAGGCTAACAGTGAACTTTCCCAAACATCTCCAGTGGAAAATATATCGGATGAAGACTGGAGGGGCCTTGTTAAACACTGGTCTGATCCGAAGTATCAGGTACATTATATATATGCGATCAGATCACATGTTGAAGTCCTATTGACGCATGTGCCACACAAATCTATCTTCTTGTAGGTGAACTGTTCAAAGAACAAGGCCAACCGTACGAAAGTGAAATTCCAACAGACGACAGGATCTCGTAGCTATATTGCACACTGCAGGCTCTTGTAATTAGCTGTTATTTCACTCTTTTCGCTGTACCATATTATCAGATCTATATTGACTTGTTCAAAATGTAGAGGAAAGCCCGCAAGGACCAAAAAGTACCTGAACCAAATGTTGTGGAAATCTTCAAGGACTGTCACACCAGCAAGAAGAAGGGCATGACTACACCAGTCAAAGCCGCTGTTGTAAGTCCATAATCCTCATGCCTTTTAACTACTACTTACTCTGACTTGTGCCTTGAACTGCATGGTTTGCAGCCAATGTCTATTACTCTTTTCAATTTTATACACAATTGTCTTAGCGTATCATTGCACCTTACAAGGTTTAAAAGGGAGGAGTGATTGTCACATCCCTAGCTTCTGGTAATGCTCTAGGCTAGCTTCATGTGTGCATCATGTTTAAATTCTGAAACTTGAATTGAGGAATATTGGAAGCCTCAAAACCCTAAATAAAAGAGGGGCAAAATACCCCTAAAATCTCATTCATTGTTCCAAAATGCTCCTCTTAGATGTTTAATATTTTTGGCAAGGGTTTTGATCCAAACCAAAAACAATGAACATTTTAAAAGGATTTATTTTTGGGACTTTGAATTTAAATCATTAGCTATTTGAATTTGAATTATATTCATATGATTAGAATATAATTTCAAATACCCCTGAAATATTTTATGAGCTTTTGGAAAAGTCCATCTAGCAATATAAAAATATTCAGAGGAGCTTTGGCATTGTTTGAATTATTATTTTTAATTCAAACAGTGGCAAAAGAATTAATTAAAAGAAAAACAGAACAGAAATAAAAAAAAGAGAGAAGAAGTACCTGGCCTCACCGTGCAGCCCAGCCGGCCCAGCTCCCCCACCAGCGCGGCCCAGCCCACCTTCCCCCCCCCCTTGTCCTCTTCTTCCTCTGCCAGAAGGCAGAGGCGAGGCGTGGCGCGCGCCCGAGCGCCCCGGCCACCTCCTGCTTCGCGCTGGAGGCCGCCCTTCGTCCTAATTCGCGCCACGACGACGCCCCGTGTCCCCTCTCTCCTTTCCCTCACTCGCTGCATCCCCTATCCCTCTTCTGTCTCTCTCCCTCGCTCATCCCCGGATGCACCGAGACCGC
>NC_057795.1:424660286-424660521 GCF_018294505.1 Triticum aestivum | reverse complement strand
CCTCTGCCAGAAGGCAGAGGCGAGGCGTGGCGCGCGCCCGAGCGCCCCGGCCACCTCCTGCTTCGCGCTGGAGGCCGCCCTTCGTTCTAATTCGCGCCACGACGACGCCCCGTGTCCCCTCTCTCCTTTCCCTCACTCGCTGCATCCCCTCTCCCTCTTCTGTCTCTCTCCCTCGCTCATCCCCGGATGCACCGAGACCGCCGACGAGCGCCACCGGAGCCACCAGCATCCCCAC
>NC_057795.1:424651961-424657873 GCF_018294505.1 Triticum aestivum | reverse complement strand
GAAAAGGACTTCTGGGTTGCTTATATCAGTTCATAGACAAGTGAAAGTGGATACTTTAAAATGCGCAAGATAAGCGTGAGTGCTATGGATGGCGTTCTCGTAGGGGGACGGGAGCGGATCCATAGTGGTGTATTGATATGGTGAATATGTGGACTCGTGTGCGCCACCTCAAAGAGTCGCTTGCAGTCGTAGTTCAGGATAGCCACCGAGTCAAAGCTGGCTTGCTGCAGTCAAACCCCTCCACCCCCTTGTTGATAATGATGCATATGTAGATAGGTCTGATGTAAGTCTTGCTGAGTACATTTGTACTCACGTTTGCCTATTTTATGTTTTTGCAGAGAGACTTCGGTCTCACTAGTAGTTTCGCGTGGACTTCGACGTTTAGCTTGATACCTCAGCTACGATCTTGTGCCCTCGGCAGGATCTGATAGATAGTCAGGCTTCTCAGCCTTTTTCATTTATAGATGTCTGTACTCAGACATGATAGCTTCCGCTTGTGCTTTGACTTGTATGCTCTGAGTGTTGGGTCATGAGACCCATGTTTGTAATATCTCGCTCCTCGGAGCCTAATGAATAAACTACTTGAGTCGTAGAGTCATTTTGTGATGCCATGTTGTATTGCACATATCGAGCATATTGTGTGTATGTTATTGAAATGCTTGGTATGTGTGGGATCTGACCATCTAGTTGTTTATCTTTAGTAGCCTCTCTTACCGGGAAATGTCTCCTAGTGTTTCCACTGAGCCAGGGTAGCTTGCTACTGCTCCGGAACACTTAGGCTGGCCGGCATGTGTCCTTCTTTGTTCCTGTGTCTGTCCCTTCGGGGAAATGTCACGCGATGAATACCGGAGTCCTGTTAGCCCGCTACAGCCCGGTTCACCGGAGTCCTGCTAGCCCAGTGCTACAGCCTGGATTCACTCGCTGATGACCGACACGTTCGATGCTGGGTCATGGATGCCTGTCCTTGTAAGTCTGTGCCACTTTGGGTTTACGACTAGCCATGTCAGCCCGGGCTCCTTATCATATGGGTGCTAGCGACACTATCATATACGTGTGCCAAAAGACGCAAACGGTCCCGGGCAAAGGTAAGGCGACACCCGTGGGAATACCGTGCGTGAGGCCGCAAAGTGATATGAGGTGTTACATGCTAGACCTATGTGGCATCGAGTCGGGGTCCTGACAGCGTTGGTATCAGAGCTTGACTGCCTGTAGGATTACCAAGCCAAACTGGTCGAAGTTGAGTCTAGAAATTCTTTAGTTATATAAGGGAATTGATTGTGGGATGGAACGTAAGGCTCTTTTTACTCCTTATACCTCATGACCTTCTGATCTGAGTCATCATCTTCTCTTCTATGGGGATTAAGAACTAGGCTTTCTCTTCTTTCTATCAGGATCACGTGTTACTAATCCGAAGACTTATAAGATTGTTGGATTTAAGCCTCAGTTCAGTTTCTACCTCTGTATGTTAATTGTTGATCTCGGAACCTTGATATTGTGCTTCTGAGTGGTTATGCCACCATTTTTGTGAATGTCTCAAATCTTTTCTGAGCATTTACAGCCGTTATGCTGTCCGAGTCACCCCACGTTTCCAAACAGTCTGATGCATTTGCAAATCCCTTCCTCCTGTTTCCGATGTGCCTTTGGTCAGATTAATCACACAAATTGTTGAGTTGAGGTACTCTACTGCCTCAACCTTTATGCTAGAGTTATTACTATGACCCTAGGTGTCTCAGGGGATCATCTAGTAGTCTAGCCATGTTTTGTGTCCCAGTGTGATGATTCTGGCTTTTATTCTCGAAAGCATCCCGTGATGCCACTTAGTAGTAGGTATTCTACTCCTTGGGTTTTGAACCCGAGATTCACTCTACTTACTTCATGTTGATAGTGTTTGCTAATTCCTTCAGGATATTAGTAACTTTGTGATAGTCCTCGAGGTCCGTGGTATTTCCTTCTTCCAAATACTATGAACCGCTTATGGCAGATATTCCTCGCTGATCGAAAGATCACGATCAGAGTGCTCTCGATGGGATCTCGATTCTACATTGTGACTCTGCCAGTTCTACCTTTCTGCATGGGTTATCCGGAAGAAATATGTGGAATTCGTTCAACATACTAATCTATGCATCCACAACTCAGAAAGTTATATGTTCCTTTGAGTTGTTCTCTTTAGTTGCATTCTGACCCTCGTCTATCAATTGATAGTCAAGAGTATGCGTGCGTTCGTTCATCGATGCCTATGACTCTTGTGGTCTGTCAAGCCATTCTATTCCGGAATGACTAGGAGAAACAAACTCCAGTACCTCTTCCATATCTAGGATTGGGTCAAAAAGTTGTGCTCCACAGAACAAATTGCTAATCCAGCTTTTGTTCTGCTCTATCTTGGAGTATTACCATCTTTATATCGGGATGTTATAGGAATTGCACACCATCCTATGCACTCTTGGTACAGTGATACTTCTTGCCATCATTGTTCATTCCTCGGTTCCTATATTATTGTAACCGGAATGCCGACAAGTGAATCGTGATGTGTGAAATCAATACTCCTAGCAACCTTGTTGCTTGGTAGCTAAAGGACAATAATTTCATTCTTAGTGTGTTGTTTATTGAATCATCATTCTAAGATTGATCGTGCTACCTAGTCCTTATTTCCTGGTGCACTCTTTGATTGATGAGTTAGGATTTTGTCAAGTCCTCGCTCATTTGATCATATTATCTTGCCCTGAAAAGCAAGATTGTTCTCGAGCTTAGTAACATATCGGTGGTTCGTGATTTTCGAAGATCTTCTCGGAAGTATTACCAGGTCGTCACCTGACCGTTATGTTGAGCCCGTGATCAAGTTGGTTTCTTGTGAACCACCTTCTCTCCAAGAATCGGTGTTAGATATCCCTGAGCTAGTTGGTTAAGCTAGACAACAACTTGGAGAGTTGGAAGATAAAAGCTTGTCTGACTTAGTTCGTTCCAAAGGGATATTCTTGTGTAGTGTGTGTTGAAGAAAGATGATATCTTCATCGATTGGTCCCTATGATCAGTTGCTGGACCTATTGTCTTATCAATCCTTTGATTTGAGTGTGGGCTATCGTCAAATCAAATCAGTACCAACGATGCTCGTAATGTTGTCTTACTCGTGGTTGATCCCTCGAGCATACACCCCTACATCTTTGGTCTGACCAATGCTATCACTTGTTCACTTAACTATGGAATTCCTTTTAAAAGGAAACCCGGATGAATTGTTGTTGAGCCCATTGACAACATCCTTATTCCCTCCATGATTTTGTTGAACATTAAGTTAGTGTTGGAAACTTTTGAAAGCATTTCTTCATGCTAGTTCATGGAGCAAATGTTCGGATGTAAGAAGTGACTTCCTCCAGTCCATGTGCATTTGATGCAAGTTGCCGCCGTAGATTCGAGAAAGTCAATGTTGTTTCCTTTGGAATCATCCCAAATCAGTCATGCATACGTGCGAAGTATTCTGTGGTTCGGAGACTTGCAACCTCCATTCTATATGGGTCCCTAGCACACCAAGCCACTGATTGATTTGTTCAAGATTAATAAGTTTTAAGTGCTAGTCCCGAAGGTACCAGATGGATTTGTACAAAACTTCGATATCCTCGCTGATGGTTCCCCCTCCTGAACTCGGTAGTGTTTTATTATAAGACTACTTTGTGGTCATGCTTGTCTTGGACAACGTGTTCACATGTTTGTAGCAGAACCAGCTCATGTTTTGGAGCTTGCTATCGTAGTTCATTTCCCGAGAATCTCGCAACGTCATCTCGTCGAATTGTGTTGCAAACTTTCATTTTTCTTCCTAGACTCGATGAGTCTGGATTATCCTGACACCAACCAGATCTGAATCTCAGGCAGATATGATGGTTTGGAACATTTCCCAAGAACTATAATATTGGTCCCTTGATAACCGGTAAAGTGGATGTCGTGGCCAGCACCACCCAGTCGAAGGACCTATTATTGTGGTATCTTGATTGAAGCAGTTGGCCACCTTCCCATAAGGACTTCGTAGGATTTACTTCCTAGTTGTGCCTTATGCTTATTGTGTTCCCGAAGTCCGACCTTTTACTTGATGTTTTAGATATCAAACCATATCTATGAATGGGTTATACTAGCACATCAAGGAGAACATTAGAAGCGGAGTGCTAAATGTCTCTCGGTCGATCATCCAGATTTTATTTGATTGGCCTCGCTAAGGTGTAATCTGAGAAAGTGTTATCCTCCTTCGCATCTGCATCGTCCATCGCTATTCATCATGGTAGTATGTTGTGTTGTCAGCACCCTCGACGCGGTTGTTGATAAAACCTTGATGAATATGGAAATGCTCAAGTTCTTGAGAGTACGCACAAGCGCTACGTCTTATCATCGGCACTAGCTGGGATTGCCCCAGATTCTTCGGTTATGCTATAACCACTCCAACAGTGAATTCACTCTCTATTGTTGGGTTCTTCCCCAGTTACCAGAATCATTCCCAGCATTTGCATTTTGTTCCCAGCTTGCACCGCCAGTGTGCCATTCTACCATGGGTCTCTTCCATTTCCGGTGATAAGCAAAATTCATTCATTACGTTGTTTTCAACAAGGTAATCCACATCATCCAAGTCCGAGTATGCCATTCTACAGACCCCCTCCAAACGATCGTTGTGAATTGCCTTATGCTGGTATGAAGAGTTTCAATGATCTCTGAATCAAAAGTAATTCTTTTTGCCACTTAAGATAATAATCTACGAATCACCCTCCTCCAGGATGTTTCGTCGTGGTATCATGGCAACTCAACTCCTCGCTACGTTGACAATCGTTTACCACCTTCTTAAGTGTGGAATTGTTGTCCACCTAGTGAACCTTCGTCATCCGTCTCTTTCCACCCCTCTTGATGTGTAACTCGTGTCTCAACCCGAGAGATGGTCCTATGTCTCATTCCGTGAGTTGTTCGATCTTCGAGAAGACCGATCCTTCTAGAGTTTTCCTTTCCTCTTCTTGTCATGATTAGCTGGAGTTCTCAGAGCAAGACGACAAGACAATAATGGTGATCGAATCAACGTTCATTTGAAGTGCAACCTGGATCGTGAAGATTGTACTAGTTTGCGTTACCCCTTCACCCTACCCTACGCTTGAATCTCGAGACGAGATTCTTGTTTAGTGGGGGTGAGTTGTCACATCCCTAGCTTCTGGTAATGCTCTAGGCTAGCTTCATGTGTGCATCATGTTTAAATTCTGAAACTTGAATTGAGGAATATTGGAAGCCTCAAAACCCTAAATAAAAGAGGGGCAAAAAACCCCTAAAATCTCATTCATTGTTCCAAAATGCTCCTCTTAGATGTTTAATATTTTTGGCAAGGGTTTTGATCCAAACCAAAAACAATGAACATTTTAAAAGGATTTATTTTTGGGACTTTGAATTTAAATCATTAGCTATTTGAATTTGAATTATATTCATATGATTAGAATATAATTTCAAATACCCCTGAAATATTTTATGAGCTTTTGGAAAAGTCCATCTAGCAATATAAAAATATTCAGAGGAGCTTTGGCATTGTTTGAATTATTATTTTTAATTCAAACAGTGGCAAAAGAATTAATTAAAAGAAAAACAGAACAGAAATAAAAAAAAGAGAGAAGAAGTACCTGGCCTCACCGTGCAGCCCAGCCGGCCCAGCTCCCCCACCAGCGCGGCCCAGCCCACCTTCCCCCCCCCCTTGTCCTCTTCTTCCTCTGCCAGAAGGCAGAGGCGAGGCGTGGCGCGCGCCCGAGCGCCCCGGCCACCTCCTGCTTCGCGCTGGAGGCCGCCCTTCGTCCTAATTCGCGCCACGACGACGCCCCGTGTCCCCTCTCTCCTTTCCCTCACTCGCTGCATCCCCTATCCCTCTTCTGTCTCTCTCCCTCGCTCATCCCCGGATGCACCGAGACCGC
>NC_057795.1:424615612-424648576 GCF_018294505.1 Triticum aestivum | reverse complement strand
GTAGCTTGCTACTGCTCCGGAACACTTAGGCTGGCCGGCATGTGTCCTTCTTCGTTCCTGTGTCTGTCCCTTCGGGGAAATGTCACGCGATGAATACCGGAGTCCTGTTAGCCCGCTACAGCCCGGTTCACCGGAGTCCTGCTAGCCCAGTGCTACAGCCTGGATTCACTCGCTGATGACCGACACGTTCGATGCTGGGTCATGGATGCCTGTCCCTGTAAGTCTGTGCCACTTTGGGTTTACGACTAGCCATGTCAGCCCGGGCTCCTTATCATATGGGTGCTAGCGACACTATCATATACGTGTGCCAAAAGACGCAAACGGTCCCGGGCAAAGGTAAGGCGACACCCGTGGGAATACCGTGCGTGAGGCCGCAAAGTGATATGAGGTGTTACATGCTAGACCTATGTGGCATCGAGTCGGGGTCCTGACAGTGATGTTCCTTTGATATTGACCCGTAATCTAGTTCCGTGCTGGACTTGCCCACATAATGTTACAATTGCATGTTTATCTGTTCTCAGTTGTTTTGTGATATGAATGATGTCATACTATGCTTACCGTATTATAAACTTCGTCTCTTTATCCTTAGCCTTCAATACAATGTGAAGAAATAGACAATACATTAGCGATGGTACATGGTCATATGTTTGGAACCTGGTTTTATTATGTACTTTGCAATAAAATACAACTAATATTTTACATGGGTTCACCAGAATAAGTTCTGTATATAGACCAAAGCTATTTTGTTTGGTTTTGCTCCCTCCTTAATATCTTCTGTTCTGGTACTATTAATGTAAAACCTCTACTTTTCAGCGAGGTATGGAAAAAATGGTGGAACCGCCACCTTCTGAAGGTGGCGAGGCAACTATAACCGCAATGTCAGCTCTTGCTGCAGTGGGTCGGTACCTGTCCACTAACAGTGCCAAAAGCACGTTCCTACGTAATACTGGGTTGGTTGTTAAGGCAATATCGTCCAAAGTGCCTCATGATCAAGATATGCAAGCTCAAAGCAATGTTGTATCTGCGCTCCAGACACAAGTCCATTCCCTAACAGGGGCCCTTTGTGAAACAAGGAGAAACATTGCTCAATGTCGTCAAGATATGCATGGTTTTGAAACCAGACTATCAGACATTTGCTATGTTGTTCAGGAGCCTAGGGGAAATGAAGGCGAGGGTTATGGTGTTCCATCAGACAATACAACATGAAAACGTAACAGTCAGGTCAAATGAACCGAGCTTCTGAACTTCTGGTGGTGCATTTATCTGCTAGACTGTTAAGTTTTATGCCAACCTTCCTTTTGTTATATAGTTGTAATTTGTTTTGGTGCGATACAAAATTTATTCTTAACGTGCAGCCACCGGCTGAAGAAAATAGCAAGCCATTTTTGTATAGTGTAGGGTGTTCCCTATATTTGCACTGGTGGCGATCTTTGATGTCGAGTGGATGTAATCTGTGCAATCGCCTTAATAACCTAGCGTTAGTTTGGGCCTTATTTATTTCCTAGTCTTCTTTTTCCCTGGTTTGCTAGTGGCTGCAACTACCCATGGACCATATACGGGTCGTAGGATCCATGGGTCTCCTACGGGCCGTCGATAAATGGGCCTGTAATCGGTGGGCCTTGGGCCGTCGATAAATGGGCCTAGGGCCGTCGGATAAATGGGTCTACATGGGCCGTAATCGGGCGTAATTGGTATCGGCCCAGCACGGTAACGGGCCGTTAACAGGCCGTAGGACTGCAAAAGCTTAATTCTGTCACAGGCATAACGGGTCATTAATGGGCCAGAATATAGGATGGGCTGGCCAGAAACGGGCTGACTCTTGCCACGGGCCGAATTTGGCCCATTAGGGTAACAGGCCAGTAACGGGCCGACTCTTGCCATGGGTCGAATTTGGCCCATTTGGGGAACATGCCAGTAATGGGCCGACTCTTGCCATGGGCCAAATTTGGCCCATTAGGGGAACAGGCCAGTAACGGGTCGGAAGTAATCGAGCGTCGAAAAGGAGCCCAAGAACGTATGGGCCGTCAATAGGCCGAAAGCTAACACGGGCTGGAAACGGCCCATGTAAATCACGGGCCGTTAATGGGTACAAAGAAAATTATTGTTCATTATGGGCTAGAGTCACCGTGGGCCTGTAAAGGGCCGAAAGATACGAAGGCCTCATATGGGCCGAAAGACATCGTGGGCCATACATGGGCCGAAAGTGAAATGGGCTGGTGTTATATTCGATGGGCCACATGACGTTGTTGGGCCGATTTCCTTTAGTGCCTAACGGGCCGTAAAATTGGCTATTTGCAAAGAGACCGTTAACAGGCTTTTCATGGGCCAGCCCGTTAACTTTTGACCAAGTCAAACGGGCCGGCCTTTTCACAGGAATGGGCCTCTGTTGGGCCGTGCCACGTGTCGACGTATCATAGGCGCCTTCTGTCCAATGAGTGGATGACATTTGTCCCAACAGTGAGCCGACACGTGTTTCCTCCAACCAATGATGATTTTACACGTGGAAAATCCCCATTGGTCGGGGCTGTTAACGGGTTATTGGATCCAAAACCCGACCCGATAGCTTAACGGCGTTCCGTTACGGTGGATGCTACGTGTCGGTCACCCTTGACGAAAGCAGTTCTGTGACGCGCGATTTATCGTCATGGAAGTGGACACTTCCATGATGATAATTTTGGTAATGTCATGGAACACTTCTGCGACAGCACAGGTATGACTATCTTGATTCTATCATAAATTTGTCATGGATATACATGCATGACAAAAAACGTGACCTACTGTGAAAAACACGTATCATCACGGAAGTGTATTTTTTTGTAGTCGTAGTCACCCAGTTACGTTGTGACGTTTGGTACACCCAAAGCACTCCTACGGTATCTGGGAGTTACACGATCTCATGGTCTAAGGAAATGATGCTTGACATTAGAAAAGCTCTAGCAAACGAACTACACGATCTTGTGCTATGCTTAGGATTGGGTCTTGTCCATCACATCATTCTCCCAATGATGTGATCCCGTTATCAATGACATCCAATGTCCATGGTCAGGAAACCGTAACCATCCATTGATCAACGAGCTAGTCAACTAGAGGCTCACTAGGGACATATTGTGGTCTACGTATTCACACATGTATTACGATTTCCGGATAACACAATTATAGCATGAACAATAGACAATTAGCATGAACAAGGAAATATAATAATAACCATTTTATTATTGCCTCTAGGGCATATTTCCAACACCTAGTTCTTACCAGCCCCTGCATCGAGTTGCAAATATGAACAACCGATCCGGTATCAAATACCCAAGAGCTACTAGGTATGTCAGCAAGGTAAATGTCTATAACATATGCAACAAGTGTACCTTTGCCTAAAGAAGCATTTCCGGCCTTCTTGCCATGCTCTACAAGCCACTTGCTACAGTTCCTCTTCCAGGGACCAATTTCCTTGCAATGATAGCAAATGGTCTTCGAGTCCGGTCCAGACTTCGGCGCAGCGGCGGAGGTTACCGTCTCCGTGCCCTTTGCCTTAGCCTTTTTCTTGGACCAACTCTTCTTGAACTTAGCCAATTTCTGCACCATCAACACTTGATGTGTGCCTTTCTTAATATCCTGCTCTGCCACTTTAAGCATCTCATGCAATTCAATGAGCTTCTTATCCATGCCATGCATATGATAGTTTGAGATGAACGTCCCATAGCTGGGTGGAAGAGAACCCAGAACTGCATCTTTAGCAAGCTCATCCAAGAGCGGGAAGCCCAACCGATCCAAAGCTTGCACATATCCAAACATCTTGATCACATGTGGGCTTAGTGGATCACCTTCCTTCAGCTTGCAATCCATCAAGGATCGCCAGACGTTGAACATTTCGGTCCTAGTCTGCGTCTGAAACATGCTCTTGAGACTCTCGATCATATCGTAAGCCTCAACATTTTCGAAATGCTGTTGAAAATCGGGCTCCATACAAGCCAGCATCAGACAACTGATCTCCATTGATTCATCAACGAGTTTCTGGTAGGCATTCTTAGTTGTGGCATTAGCATTATCGGCAGGTTCCTCCGGAAGTGGATCCTCTAGAACATGTTCCTTTTTATCGTGCTTGAGAACAATTCTCATATTTCTATACCAGGTGTTAAAGTTTGTTCCATTCAATTTATCCTTTTCCAGAATTGATTTCAATGCAAAGTTGGGTTGAGAAGGTGGTGCCATTGATCTACAACAGAAAATATGCAATGACTACGCAATGTGTTTATGTAGAGTAATTCTAGCCTAAACAGAAATACTCCCACTGAAATCAGCATCCCTCCGCAAACTCTCAGTGATTCATGATCCGACTGGCGCATGCGACTAGTGAGCTTTAGCATCACTGCTAGCCAACATACCTATCCGGTAATCAACTCCTTGCTAATCGTATCTCTATACAACTCCTATCGATCGGGAAGGTATCTCATACCCCGGATCCCAACCTTCTTTGCCACAAGGCCCAAAACCATTTTGATAGCCTCGTCAAGTTAACCTGATGCAGTACATGTCCGTGTCCAACACGAACCCTTCAGTTCAAGGACACCTAGCAGCACCTCAATTTTATGAGCCCACTACTAGACGTACTTGACGTGCGAAGGTGCAACATCGGGGATGGCAATTCGCTTGATATTCATGAGGGATCTTTCTACAATTCTAACACGCATAGAAACAAAGAAGCA
The DNA here is from genome assembly GCF_018294505.1 of Triticum aestivum. Lineage (NCBI taxonomy): Eukaryota > Viridiplantae > Streptophyta > Magnoliopsida > Poales > Poaceae > Triticum > Triticum aestivum. Next base: position 424,643,876 of record NC_057795.1, on the reverse strand, counting down.
TAACAATCACAAATAAACACATATTGTGAAATAGTATGGCTCCTTCATGGACATTCTTCCAGGTCAGCTCCGATTCTGATGACCATCTAGGAAATCCATCTTGTTTGTCATACCGGGATGCCAAGCCACCAACCTGATCTCTATTATCCAACTACTACAACTAGTAATGAATTTTACATAGAGTCACAAGTCGACACGCAGGTCGTTATACATTATAATGATAGCACTTTGGCTCCTGCCGGCTGACACGCAAGTCATGCATAAATTACACACATGCATCACATACACATGAGCCATACTATTCACATCAAACCTGCAAAATAGAGTTACTTGCATTCTACCTGTTTGAGTGATCGTGTACGAAATACAATTCTTTTTCAATAGTAGCATAATTTCTTTGGGCACTGTCTAGAGTTTTGCTAGCATAATGAATAAGATTTAATTTCTTATCAACTCTTTTTCCTAGAACAGCCCCAGCGGCATAGTCACTAGCATCATACATAATTTCAAAAGGCAAGTTCCAATCAGGTGGTTGAACAATAGGTGCAGAAGTTAAAGCTTTCTTAAGTGTTTCAAAGGATTCTACACAATCATCATAAAAAACAAATGGAACATCCTTTTGTAAAAGATTTGTAAGAGGCCTAGAAATTTTAGAGAGATTGCATCCACTTTAGCTTTATCCACCTCAATACCTCATTCAGAGATTTTATGCCCCAAGACAATACCTTCATTAACCATAAAGTGGCACTTCTCCCAATTTAAGACAAGGTTAGTTTGCACCACCTCAAATGGCATCCGCGCGTGCGGGAGGAACGTCGTGCGATGGACTGCTAGGTCTGATCACACAACCGGCGGCGAGTGCAGGTGGCTATTTGCAACACATGCAAACCCTAGTGACAGCGCCGAAGCAATCAACCGCATGAGTGTGCCGCACCTCCAATTTATATAGGCGTCCGTCGCGGGCTCAACACTTGGGTCTCGCACGGATCGTAAAGCCCATAAGTCTACTCGGTCGCAATCCGAATATACCTCAGATCACATTTGACCAGTGCCCTCGGATCCGACCTCGTAGGTTCCTTCCCTTAAGCGTGTGACCCCTTAGGTTCAAGCCGGCTTGGTCGCAGTTCGGATCACCTTCGAACTGCATGGCTGGTAGCGGCCTCTATCAAGGCGTGCTGACCACCAAACAAACTATGAAGCTGGTTAAGCGAACATGTACATCACACTTCCATTCCTTTTGCCACACGATATATGTTGTTGGGATGAAGGCGAGTCAGTCATCCTTGTGCTAGCCCGACCTCTTTCTCGTTCCAGTGATGCCGACCACTATCCGGATTATCTCATAATCCTTGTGGCATGGCCATGCTTATCCTGGTCGAATCACATGAGGGGCCCAGAGTATATCTCTCCTAATCGGAGGGGCAAATCCCATGTTGCTTGACCGTGTCTCGCAGCATGGGTCTGGACGAGCCTGAAACCTACCTTTGTAACTACCCAGTTACGGAGTAGCATTTCGTCGGCCCAAAGCAAGTCTGTCATCATTCCGAGTACATGCGTCAGCTCAGGTCTTAGGACATAGAACGTATGTTGTACTAGAGACTCACATATGACATATCGCCGCGTCTCATAGTTGGGTCTGTCTGACTCGGACCTTATCTCGACTCGGATCCGACTACGTCGAATCCAATGAGACCCTTCCAAGTCCATATTATCCGGTTAGCATCCAATGGTCCATGGCTAGTGAGACCAAGCCATCGACTGTGTCATATGCTAGTCTAGTCGGCTGCGCGTCCACATAGTCTCACAAACAAGTCACGTACTTGCTGATACACATCATTGATAATGTCGAAGGACTATCTTTATTCATAAACACATAGGAAATATCATCATACTTGATTGCCTATAGGGCATATCTCCAACAGTGAATCCCAGAAAAACATTTCCGTTCGTATGTATAACACACACAGTTTTTTGTGTGGAAACATTTGTGCAAGGTGACCTAACGCAAACAGTTCTCTACGGGAAGCCGTGTGTGATTGTTAGTTGATCGAACACGCCTACTTTCTAGAAACCGTGTGAGTTGTTTGAGTTCATCGCCCACGGTGCTATCTGAGTAACCGTTTCCAATAGAAAACCCCAATAAGTAGGGTAATTAGCCTATTATTTATAATCCATGTAGTAATCAAATTGATATTTCTTATAAAAGACACCAGATATTTCATATCCGTATAACAACAACCAGGCTTTCATAATCGAATTACATCAGATAGCTTCGGCACTCAGTTACACCATTACACAATAGCACCAAGTTTCACATCCAATACTGAAAACCTTTGGAAAGTAGCATCATACATGGTAAATAGACAGATGAATCTCATCTGGGAAACTACAGAAGCGGAAGGTAAATATTGAGCCTTTAGTGATGTTGAATGTCCTTGCAACTTTGGGCCAGTAGCTATGGATAATTGCCTGCCCAACCTTCATCCTCTTCAGGAAGACTTCAATATTGTACCATGGGTGTTGAATGAATACCTTCCTCGCCTCTTGACCATGCAGGTGGTTTGAGAGGTATCATCAGTGAACTGCTTTGAAAAGTACTGAAAAGAAAGATACGCATAAATCGCTATTATAAATTTTGAAATGGCACAAGGGTAAAAACAAGGTAAAAGAGTTAGTACCATCCTATAGTTGACCGATGTCTTATTCATTGTGCAAAAAAAGATCTTGCTGTTATTCGTTGCAAGTTTCTTCATCCTAACAATCTTTCTGAGTTTCTTGAGTTGACTGATATTCATGGACATCTCACTTCCCCATATGCAAAATGGGTCGAACAATGGGTCTAAGCCTCTGACAGCAGGACCTACATGTGCAAGACCAAATTGTAAGAAACCTAAATATTAGAATGATTCCTGCAACTGCACAATAATGTGCTATTAGCGAAAGGACCATGCATGAGCAAACCTCGATGGTAAACTACAGTGTCTCCCATTGTTTCCCTGCAACACACATAAGGAAGATCTTGATCATGTTAACTGAGAGTTGCCATACTATCAGTAGAATAGGTATTGAGTACAGCCAAATCTGATTTATTTCTCACATGCATAACAATACAAAATTGTACCCACAACAAATGAAAATAAAATTGCATAATTGAACCAAACAGTTAAATGGACAGCAAACCAAATGAACCAAAACAGTTAACTGAACACGAGATTGCAGAATAGAAACATATACTAAAAGATAAGATAGTTAACAAAACAAAGAATGCTTGAGAACAGTACTGTGAAATGTAGCAATTGTTGCACCAAACTGTTAACTGAACATTACATTTCAGAGGACCAAACTGTTAACTGAACATTACATTTCAGAGAATCAAACAGTTAACTGAGCATCAGATTGAATATTAACATTATAGAGGACAAATCACTAGAAGGCACTGGCGGTGGCCTCGAGAAAACAACATGAACTGTATTTTAAAGTAGACAACCACATGATGGTGTCGACGGTGGCCTCGAAGATGAGGTGCTCCTCTAAGATCTGGCGGTCGGAACGCATGGCATCCATAGCAACCTCGTGCGCGTGTGCGGTCGTAGTTTGCTTCTCCGCTACAGATGCTACTGAGCTCCACGTTATACTGCGCTTAATTGGAGGACCGGGACAGTGATTTCGGTGGAAGGTGTTGCGTTGTCGGTCGGGGCATGAGGGATGGTGAATGAGGAGGATGGTGTAGGTGGGGCGTGGATTACCTGACCATATCGGCGAGGCCGCGCAGCAAGAAGAAGGGTCGGCAGCAAGGAGGCTGCACAACAAGAAGAAGGGTCCCCGGCAAGGAGGTGGCACTGCAAGAAGAAGGGTTAGCGGCAAGGAGGCGGCGCTGCAAGAAGAAGGGTAGTCGAAGAGGAGGTGGTGCTGCAAGAAGAAGGGTCGCCAGCGAGGAGGCTGAGCTGCCAGTAAGCATCAGTGAAGGTTTGAACGGAAATCAAGGAGGAACAGTGGAAATCTGGCTTTTGGTGGGAGGGAGGGGCGGGGAGATAGATATTTCCATGGTGGCAGAAAAATTTCTCTCGGTGCCGCGAGAAACTGGCGCACAAGTGTGGTTCAAGCACAGGCGGTGTACTGTAGACGACGAAGCTTCCTGCGTAAGCAAGACAAGACCGTGCGTCAAGATATTTTGTATCGCATCCCACACGATTCTTTCTAGTAAACTGTTTGGTGTATACCTAATTCTTTTCATTATGTTTTGAAAGACAAAATGGTGTTATGGAGGGAAAGGATGGTGTTTGGATTGCTAGAACATTTATGTACAGTGAACATGCAACTACATGAGTGTCGTGTTTAAATTTGGAATTATTCCGGGTTCGCTTGGCATTTTTGTGCATTAATTGAGTTTCTAGGCATTTAATGTGCATAATTCAAATTTGAACTACAAGCACATGCTCCAGTGCACCAAAGTTTGTTGAAAGATCACATGTGTATCTTTGGGTGAATTTATAGGTCCCATGCAAGAAATGGGAATGAAATTCAAACATCTGGGCGTCGTGGCTCGGCCAGGAACATTGAGAAACTTGGTTTTTAAATTCCTGGTAATTCAAAACTTGCCTAAAAATCATGAAACTTGGCATGGTGTCATTTCATGGCACCAACATGCTGTGATAAAAAAATTGGCCGCATTTGGACAAGTTTTGGTATAAGTTCCTTGCAAACCAAAGCTTATCTCGAGAAGACTCATGGTTCCCGAGGGGGGATGTGTCACCTTTGTGTGTGAAATGATATACGCTGCCTCCCCCCCCCCCTTGATTTTTTACAGAGGCAACATAGAACTATATGAGTGGCATGTTAAAATTTGGAATTATTTCAGGTTCATTTGGACTTTTTTATACATTAATTGAATTTCTGGTCATTTAATGTGCATAATTCAAATTTGAACTACAAGCACATGCTCTAGTGCACCAAAGTTGGTTGAAAAATCACATGTGTGTCCTTGGATGAATTTCTAGGTCCCATGCAAGAAATGGGAATGAAATTCAAACATGTGTGTGTCGTGGCTCGGCCGGAAAGATTGAGAAACTTGGTTTTTTAATTCATGTAAATCCAAAACACGCCTGAAAATCATGAAACTTGGCATGGTGTCATGGCATGGCACCAACATGTTGTGGTAATTTTTTTGGCCGAATTGGGACAAGCTTTGGTATAAGCTTCTTGCAAATCGGAGCTTCTCTCAAGAAGGCTCGTGGTTCCGAGAGGGAACGTGTCACCTCCATGTGCGAAACAACATACACTGGCTACTCCCACCTTAATTTTTTACACAGGCAGATTAGACCAAATAGAAGTATCATGCTAAAATTTGGAATTATTCCGGGTTCGTTTGGCCTTTTTATACATCAATTGAATTTTTGGGCATTTAATGTGCATAATTCAAATTTGAACTACAAGCACATGCTCCAGTGCACCAAAGTTGGTTGAAAAATCACATGTGTGTCCTTGGGTGAAATTGTAGGTCCCATGCAAGAAATGGGAATGGAATTCAAACATCTGGGCATAGTGCCTCGGCTGGAAATATTATGAAACTTGGTTTTTTAATTCCTATAAATCCAAAACACACCTTAAAATCATGAAACTTGGCATGGTGTCATGAAATGGACCAACATGTTGTGGTAATTTTTTTGGCTGAATTGGGACAAGCTTTGGTATAAGCTTCTTGCAAACCGGAGCTTCTCTCAAGAAGGCTCATGGTTCCGAGAGGGAACGTGGCACCTCCGTGTGTGAAACGACATACACTGCCATCTCCCGCCTTGATTTTTTACACACGCAGCTTAGACCAAATAGGAGTTTCATGCTCAAATTTGGAATTATTCCGGGTTCCTTTGGTCTTTTATACATGAATTGATTTTCCAGGCATTTAATGCACATAATTTAAATTTGAAGTACAAGTGGGTGCTCCAGTGCGCGAAAGTTAGTTGGAAAATCATTTATGTGTAGTTGGGCGAACTTCTAGGTCCCATGGAAGAAGTGGGAATGGAATTCCAACATCTGGGTGTCTTGGCTCGGCAACATCGAGAAACTTGTTTTTAAAATTCCCGTAAGTTCAAAACTCGCATGAAAATCATGAAACTTGGCATGGTGTCATGACATGGCACCAACATGTTGTGGTAATTTTTCTGTCTGATTTGCAAATGGGCACACATTAACAATCAACAAAGTCATTTTGGAACGAGTGTTGTCACATTACAAATCTGAAACACAAGTATTATTGAAACCGTGGGCGTTCTACTTACCGATTACATGCCGCCACACGTCCCCTTTTTTTATTGGCTAGGAGGTGCCATGCAGGGTATCTATTTGAGTACGGGAGTCGTGCAATCAGACCCCTGCGCGTGCTCACTGGGAGGAGAGCCCTTTGACCTCTGTTCACCGCCCACCTCCCCCTAACGTCTCCATTAATGGCGCCTGAGCCCCTGTTTTACGGCGTGGCTATGTCTCACTCGACTGAGATTTAAGAGAGAAAAAAGAAAATCTGAAAGAAATTTTGCACGGATCTTGATGTAAGATCCGACGGACCTATATAGCATCGATTGTGACTTATAGCAAGATGATGAATATAAGGATGATGATAGCGGATAATAATTGTCTTACATATTTAGGAAGATAATTAAAAAAGTCACATGCGGCAATGCCTGAAATACACAAGGGCAAAAGAAGAAGGAAGACAACGATCTAGTTCACTGATATCTACTTTCTTGATGCGTTGCTGCAGGCCTCGAGAAGTAGTCTCCGCGGCGAGCGGTGATGAGCTCTTTCATGTCCTCAAGACGCTTCTTGAGAGCATCCACGAATTCCTCCACTAGCCTTTAGCGCTCGATGCAGAGCATGTCATTCACGTCCATAAGTTTCTTGACGATGACGTCGATCCTCGTCAACAAGGCAGTGGTCTCCTGCTGCTGCTCCGCACTTCCGACGATCTTTGCCCTCAACAGGTCACGCTTGAAAGGAAATATGCCCTATAGGCAATAATAAAGTTAATATTTATTTCCTTATTTCATGATAAATGTTTATTATTCATGCTAGAATTGTATTAACTGGAAACTTAGTACATGTGTGAATACATAGACAAAACATAGCCTCTACTTGACTAGCTCATTTATCAAAGATGGTTATGTTTCCTAACCATAGACATGTGTTGTCATTTGATGAATGTGATCACATCATTAGGAGAATGATATGATGGACATGACACATCCATTAGCTTAGCATTATCATCGTTTTAGTTTCATTGCTACTGCTCTCTTCATGACTTATACATGTTCCTCAGACTATGAGATTATGCAACTCCCGAATACCGAAGGAACACTTTGTGTGCTACCAAACATCATAACGTAAAATGGTGATTATAAAGGTGCCTACAGGTGTTTCCGAAAGTGTTTGTTGGGTTGGCATAGATCAAGATTAGGATTTGTCACTCCGTGTTTCGGAGAGGTATCTCTGGGCCCTCTCGGTAATACTCATCACTATAAGCCTTGCCAGCATTGTAACTAATGAGTTAGTTGCGGGATGAAGTATTACAGAACGAGTAAAGAGACTTTCTAGGTATTGAGATGCCGATGATCGAATCTCGGGTAAGTAACATACCGATGACAAAGGGAACATCGTATGTTGTTATGCGGTTTGACCGATAAAGATCTTCGTAGAATATGTGGGAGCCAATATGAGCATCTAGGTTCCTCTATTGGTCATTGATCGGAGATGAGTCTCGGTCATGTCTACATAGTTCTCAAACCCGTAGGGTCCGCACGCTTAACGTTCGATGACAATTTGTATTATGAGTTATGTGATTTGATGTACCGAAGGTAGTTCGGAGTCCCGGATGAGATCGTGGACATGACGAGGAGTCTCGAAATGGTCGAGACGTAAAGATCGATATATTGGAATGCTATATTCTGACATCGGAAAGGTTCTGAGTGATTTGGGTATTTTTCAGAGTACCGGAGAGTTACGAGAATTCGTATTGGGCCTTAATGGGCCATACGGGAAAGGAGAGAAAAGTCTGAAGGGTGGCCACGCCCCTTCCCCGTAGACTGGTCCGAATTGGACTAGGGAAGGGGGCCGACCCCTTCCTTCCTTCTCCTTCTCCCTTCCCCTTTTCCTATTCCATGTGGGAGGTGGAATCCTACTAGGACTAGGGAGTCCTAGTAGGACTCCACACTTGGGCGCGTCCTATGAGGGCCGGCCTCATCCTCCTTCCATACTTTATATACGTGGCCAGGAGGCACCCCATAGACACACAAGTTGACATTGTTTAGCCGTGTGCGGTGCCCCCCTCCACAGTTACACACCTCGGTCATATCGTCATAGTGCTTAGGTGAAGCCCTACGCCGGTAACTTCATCATCACCATCACCACGCCGTCGTGTTGACGAAACTCTCCCTCGACCTCAACTGGATCAAGAGTACGAGGGACGTCCCCGAGCTGAACGTGTGCTGATCGCGAAGGTGCCGTATGTTCGGTGCTAAGATCGGTCGGATCGTGAAGACGTACGACTACATCAACCGCGTTGTCATAACGCTTCCGCTTTCGGTCTACAAGGGTACGTGGACACACTCTCCCCTCTCGTGTCTATGCATCACATAGATAGATCTTGCGTGATCGTAGGAGTTTTTTTTTTGAAATTACTATGTTCCCCATCAGCGCTCGGCCCGGAGCTTCGCATTGCCCTCACTTAGTTGTCTGATGACGCCGGTAGCCTGTTCAAACAAGGCTTTCATGTTGTCCTGCAACCTCGCCCAGCTAGAGATCTGATCCATCTGGCTATGTATGGTCGCATTCATGCACCTGTAAGAGTCCTCACTTTCCCACGAGACATTTTCCCAGGCCGCCGCGGTGTGGGGGGACATATTTGCTGCATTCGTGGGGCGGCAGGACATCTCTGCTGCTTTTGCGGCACGACCAGACTAGTCTGCTGCATCGACGGTGCAGCGGGACCTCCGTGCTACTTTGGCGACACGGCGGGACCTCTATGCTGCTACGGCTGCGCGGCGGGACAGGTCGGCTGCTTTCGCGGTGAGGCGGGACATCTCTCGTGCTTCCGCTTCCATGCCCGCCTCTCCCTGGTGGTAATCTCTCGACCTAGAACTCACGCTGGCCATGGCAGACGCAAGGGAACGATGATGAATGACTTGTTTGTTTTTGTGGATGAGGAATTGAGGAGAAATGTGCAGTCATCTTGGAGTAGTAGTATTTATAACCGAGTACTAATATGCTCCTAAGTGGAAAACCGTTTAGGTTTTGATCGGTGTGAACGGGTTTGCAATTAAATATAGTGTGGCATTAATTTGGAATGTGACGGGACGCAGGCTCAAAATTTATTGATGGTTCTATAATTTCTAAGTGCGGCATTATTAACGGACGACGTAACGTGGGCATGCTTTCTCGGCCGCGTACGTGGCGTTTGTGTAGCGACCAGACCTCAAACGGTCAAGTCTCTGTGCATCAGTGTCATCCCTGGATCGGTAATGCTAACACGCACAGTACTTAAGGATTTATAACAGAGTTTCAATCACACACTTATTACATCGAGTCCTCATAAAGAGTATGATTACATAAATAAATCATGGCTGAAGGCCATCTAAACTAGATAACAACGGAAGCTTCGAAGGTAAATGAGTCCATCAACTCCAATGGCATAGCTGAGTGTAAAACAACGACCTATCGCACCTTATTCGCCGTATGAGTAGTCCTCAACATAAGACGTTGCAGTCCAAAACGGGTCAGCACATGGAATATGCTGGCATAGTTACACTGTAAAGCAATATTTGGCTGGTGGAGGCTGTAAGTTTCACAATTTTGCATAAAGCTAGATTTTCCCTACAACAGAGGAATAAATTTATTAACTACTCCCATGTTGCCCATCTACATCCCCTACATCTGCTAGTCAACCACTATAAGAGGTCACACGGCTTACTCAACTATGCCAGAGCCCATAATGGCATGTGGCTGCACATGGAAGTTTCTAGCATGAATAATCTTATGATCCATTTGAGCCTGGGTGGCAGTCCATAGTATAATCACTGGTAACCCTGGGATTTCCAAAAAAACAGGCAATCAATGGGTTCCCTGGGTGCCTCAATCCACCCAGATGTGTGTTTAAGTTGCCACCTTAATGTTATCCATAATTAAAATAACTCTCAAACTTCCATGTGTGATTCACGATCCAATCCCCGTCTATGAGCACGGCTAAGCAAATATAAGCATAACGTATATTCCCAGGGTGATCAAAAGGTATTAGGTTCCTACCTCAAGCACTACAACCAAAACCACATGTTCCCAATCCTACCAATGCAATTATTTGTGGGGCGGACTAATGCATAGTAAAAACTGGGTATAAAAGAGTATGATCAAAGTGTAACTTGCCTTGCTGACGATCTGCAAACTCTAGAGATTCATAGTAACAAGCTTCGTACTCCGGGTAATCTAGCGTAGACAAACAATAGCATTCATAAGCAATCACTCAAACGAAACACGAGAAAACTCGAGAGAAAATCCAAATCAAACCCGAAACAAGCAAACAGCTTAAACTAACAAGAGTCAAAACCTAAAAGCAATATTAGCATGTCAATTAGATCTTAACAGTAGGTACAAGTGATTAGCTATGATTTGCAAAAAGATTCAACTCAAATGGACCAATGAAACTCAAAATACGAATGAAACAAGATCGTTTACTAATCTAGAGTAGTGTCAAATTTTTACAGTACCAAAATCATGTTCAAGTTAATTAACTGTAAAGAGGGCTTCAAGACGAAGATTTAGGCGTTGGTTTCATCTAATTTGGACAAACGAATAAAAAGTTATACTAGTTTAAATATCATGGGCTGAATCATGATAAAAATAATCGTGGATAAGTCCCTGGCCGAAAATAAACTAAAAATAAAAGACTAACGAACGAACGTTCGCTGTCTGAATCTAACTGGCGAACATTGTTCGTTAAAATGAACGAACGGATGAACGGCCGCTAAATAAAATAAACCGACGAAACCCGATCTAAAAAAAATAAAACCGCAAAACAAAAAAACCGGGTTTTAACCGAGAAAAACCAACCAGTCAAACCGGGTCAAACAGCGGCGGCTCTGGCGAGATCCGCGGCGGCGGCGACGGCGGTCGACGGCGCGGGCGGTGCAGCGGGTGGTGCGGCGGCGTTGGCAGCGGGCAGCACGGGGAGCGGCGGCGGCGCAGGCGAGCGCGGCGGCGGGGCGTTGTTGTTGTTGCTGCTTGGGGGCGGCGGCAGGCGATGTGGGGCTCCAGGGGGGCCCAGGCGCGACTTTTAAGGGTGAGAGGGGTGATGCGGCGGCGGGTGGCTTGGGCGAGGGGGCACCGGACTCGGGAGACGTGCCCGAGCCGGATACGGAGGCGAAGGCGGCGGCGCTGCGCTGGGCTGGCCCGCTCAGCTGGGCCATTGGCCGAGTAGGCGACGGAGACTTTTTTAAAATAATTATGCCTGAAGAGAAAAATCCCAATAAAAATAATAATAAATTCTAAAAATGCCAAAAGCAATTTTCACCGTCTAAATAGAATATTTAGAATAGAGTGAACATTTTTCTAATTCAAATAAAATAGCAAATATAAAATACAAAATAAATCATAATTTGATTTTAAAATTCTTTCTCCAATATTTCTCTGAATTTGAAGAAGTCATATTATCTTCGCTCATTTATTTTTTTTGTAGTTTTATTTTATAGACTAAACTAGTGATAAAACAAGAAACTAAAAGATTCGATTGCAAGATCTAAAGATAGACCTTCAAGCACTCACCTCCCCGGCAACGGTGCCAAAAAAGAGCTTGATGTCTACTACGCAACCTTTTTTCTTGTAGACGTTGTTGGGCCTCCAAGTGCAGAGGTTTGTAGGACAGTAGCAAATTTCCCTCAAGTGGATGACCTAAGGTTTATCAATCCGTGGGAGGCGTAGGATGAAGATGATCTCTCTCAAACAACCCTGCAACCAAATAACAAAGAGTCTCTTGTGTCCCCAACACACCCAATACAATGGTAAATTGTATAGGTGCACTAGTTCGGCGAAGAGATGGTGATACAAGTGCAATATAGATGGTAGATATAGGTTTTTGTAATTTGAAAATATAAAACAACAAGGTAACAAATGATAAAAGTCAGCGTAAACGGTATTGCAATGCTAGGAAACAAGGCCTAGGGTTCATACTTTCACTAGTGCAAGTTCTCTCAACAATAATAACATAACTGGATCATATAACTATCCCTCAACATGCAACAAAGAGTCACTCCAAAGTCACTAATAGCAGAGAACAAACGAAGAGATTATTGTAGGATACGAAACAACCTCAAAGTTATCCTTTCTGATCGATCTATTCAAGAGTTCGTAGTAAAATAACACGAAGCTATTCTTTCCGTTTGATCTATCATAGAGTTCGTACTAGAATAACACCTTAAGACACAAATCAACCAAAACCCTAATGTCACCTAGATACTCCAATGTCACCTCAAGTATCCGTGGGTATGATTATACGATATGCATCACACAATCTCAGATTCATCTATTCAACCAACACAAAGTACTTCAAAGAGTGCCCCAAAGTTTCTACCGGAGAGTCAAGACGAAAACGTGTGCCAACCACTATGCATAAGTTCACAAGGTAACGGAACCAGCAAGTTGATCACCAAAACGTACATCAAGTAGATCACGTGAATATCCCATTGTCACCACAGATAAGCACATGCAAGACATACATCAAGTGTTCTGAAATTCTTAAAGACTCAATCCGATAAGATAACTTCAAAGGGAAAACTCAATCCATTACAAGAGAGTAGAGGGGGAGAAACTGTTGGAAATATGCCCTAGAGGCAATAATAAAAGTGTTATTATTATATTTCTTTGTTCATGATAATAGTCTTTTATTCATGCTATAACTGTATTATCCGGAAATCGTAATACACGTGTGAATACATAGACCACAATATGTCCCTAGTGAGCCTCTAGTTGACTAGCTCGTTGTGATCAAAAGATAGTCATGGTTTCCTGGCTATGGACATTGGATGTCGTTGATAACGGGATCACATCATTAGGAGAATGATGTGATGGACAAGACCCAATCCTAAGCATAGCACAAAGGTCGGTTAGTTCGTTTGCTAGAGCTTTTCCAATGTCAAGTATCTCTTCCTTCGACCATGAGATCGTGTAACTCCCGGATACCGTAGGAGTGCTTTGGGTGTACCAAACGTCACAACGTAACTGGGTGATTATAAAGGTGCATTACAGGTATCTCCGAAAGTGTCTGTTGGGTTGACACGGATCGAGACTGGGATTTGTCACTCCGTATGACGGAGAGGTATCTCTGGGCCCACTCGGTAATGCATCATCATAATGAGCTCAAGGTGACCAAGTGTCTGGTCACGGGATCATGCATTACGGTACGAGTAAAGTGACTTGCCGGTAACGAGACTGAACAAGGTATTGGGATACCGAGGATCGGGTCTCGGGCAAGTAACGTACCGATTGACAAAGGGAATTGTATACGGGGTTTGATCGAATCCTCGACATCGTGGTTCATCCGATGACATCATCGAGGAGCATGTGGGAGCCAACATGGGTATCCAGATCCCGATGTTGGTTATTGACCGGAGAGTCTCGGTCATGTATGCATGTCTCCCGAACCCGTAGGGTCTACACACTTAAGGTTCGGTGACGCTAGGGTTATCAGGAAGACAAGTATGTGATTACCGAATGTTGTTCGGAGTCCCGGATGAGATCCCGGACGTCACGAGGAGTCCCGGAATGGTCCGGAGGTGAAGTTTTATATATGGGAAGTTGTTAAACGGGCACCGGAAAGTTTCGGGGTCATACCGGTATTGTACCGGGACCACCGGAAAGGTTCCGGGGGTCCACCGGGAGGGACCACCCCTCCCGGGGGGGGCACTTGGGCTGCGTAGGGATAGCAGCCAGCCCCTAGTGGGCTTGGCGCCCCCCCCTTGGGCCCATGCGCCTAGGGTTGGGGGGAAACCCTAAAGGGGGCGTACCCCCCTTGCTTGGGGGGCAAGCCCCCCACCCATTGGCCGCCGCCCCCCTCTAGGGTTTCCCCTAGAGGGCCAGCCCCCTTGCCCCTCTCCTCCTATATATAGAGGGGTGAGGGGAGGGCTGCAACACCACAACTCAAGGCGCAGCCCCTCCCCTCCCCAACACCTCTCCTCCTCCGTACGTGCTCGGCGAAGCTCTGTCGGAATACTGCTGCACCAACTGCACCACGCCGTCGTGCTGCCCTTGGAGCTGCCTTCCTCAACCTCTCCTTCCTCCTTGCTGGATCAAGACGGAGGAGACGTCGACCGTCCCGTACGTGTGTTGAACGCGGAGGTGCTGTCCATTCAGCACTTGGTCATCGGTGATCCGAATCACGACGAGTACGACTCCATCATCACCATCCCCTTGAACGCTTCCGCACTCGATCTACAAGTGGTATGTAGATGCAAACTCTTCCCCTTGACTCGTTGCTTAGATGAACTCATAGATGGATCTTGGTGAAACCGTAGGAAAAATTTTAATTTTCTGCAACGTTCCCCAACAGTGGCATCATGAGCTAGGTCTATGCGTAGTTCTCTTTGCACGAGTAGAACACAATTTTGTTGTGGGCGTGGATCTTGTCAACTTACTTGCCACTACTAGTATTTTCTTGCTTCAACAGCATTGTGGGATGAAGCGGCCCGGACCAACCTTACACGTACGCTTACGTGAGACCGGTTCCACCGATTGACATGCACTAGTTGCATAAGGTGGCTGGCGGGTGTCTGTCTCTCCCACTTTAGTTGGAGCGGATTCGATGAAAAGGGTCCTTATGAAGGGTAAATAGAAGTTGACAAAATCACGTTGTGGTTATTCGTAGGTAAGAAAACGTTCTTGCTAGAACCCAATTGCAGCCACGTAAAAGATGCAACAACAATTAGAGGACGTCTAACTTGTTTTTGCAGCGATTGATCATGTGATGTGATATGGCCAGAAGTTGTGATGAATGATGAATTGTGATGTATGAGATCATGTTCTTGTAATAGGATTCACAACTTGCATGTCGATGAGTATGACAACCGGCAGGAGCCATAGGAGTTGTCTTTATTTTTTGTATGACCTGCGTGTCATTGAAGAACGCCATGTAAACTACTTTACTTTATTGCTAAACGCGTTAGCCATAGAACTAGAAGTAGTCGTTGGCGTGACAACTTCATGAAGACACGATGATGGAGATCATGATGATGGAGATCATGGTGTCAAGCCGGTGACAAGATGATCATGGAGCCCCGAAGATGGAGATCAATGGAGCTATATGATATTGGCCATATCATGTCACAACTATATAATTGCATGTGATGTTTATTATGTTTATGCATCTTGTTTACTTAGGACGACGGTAGTAAATAAGATGATCCCTTACAAAAATTTCAAGAAGTGTTCTCCCCTAACTGTGCACCGTTGCTACAGTTCGTCGCTTCTAAGCACCACGTGATGATCGGGTGTGATGGATTCTTACGTTCACATACAACGGGTGTAAGACAGATTTACACAGCGAAAACACTTAGGGTTAACTTGACGAGCCTAGCATGTGCAGACATGGCCTCGGAACACGGAGACCGAAAGGTCGAACACGAGTCGTATGGAAGATAGATCAACATAAAGATGTTCACCGACGATGACTAGTCTGTCTCACGTGATGATCGGACATGGGCTAGTCGACTCGGATCGTGTAACACTTAGATGACTAGAGGGATGTCTAATCTGAGTGGGAGTTCATAATTTGATTAGAACTTAATTATCATGAACTTAGTCTAAAGCCTTTGCAAATATGTCTTGTAGATCAAATGGCCAACGCTCATGTCAACATGAACTTCAACGCGTTCCTAGAGAAAACCAAGCTGAAAGATGATGGCAGCAACTATACGGACTAGGTCCGGAACCTGAGGATCATCCTCATAGCTGCCAGGAAACAATATGTCCTAGAAGGACCGCTAGGTGACGCTCCCGTCCCAGAGAACCAAGACATTATGAATGCTTGGCAGTCTCGTGCTGATGATTACTCCCTCGTTCAGTGCGGCATGCTTTACAGCTTAGAACCGGGGCTCCAAAAGCGTTTTGAGCATCACGGAGCATATGAGATGTTCGAAGAGCTGAAACTAGTTTTCCAAGCTCACGCCCGGGTCGAGAGATATGACATCTTCGACAAGTTCTATAGTTGTAAGATGGAGGAAAATAGTTCTGTCAGTGAGCACATACTCAAGATGTCTGGGTTGCACAACCGTATGACCCAGCTGAATATTAACCTTCCTGATGAGGCAGTCATTGACAGAATCCTTCAGTCGCTCCCACCAAGCTACAAGAGCTTTGTGATGAACTACAATATGCAGGGGATGGTAAAGACCATTCCTGAAGTATTTTCTATGCTGAGGACAGCAGAGGTTGAAATCAAGAAAGAACATCAAGTGTTGATGGTCAATAAGACCACTAAGTTCAAGAAAGGCAAGGGTAAGAAGAACTTCAAGAAGGACGGCAAAGAGGTTGCCGCGCCCGGTAAGCCAGTTGCCGGGAAGAAGTCAAAGAATGGACCCAAGCCTGAGACTGAGTGCTTTTATTGCAAGGGGAAGGGTCACTGGAAGCGAAACTGCCCCAAATACTTAGCGGATAAGAAGGCCGGCAACACAAAAGGTATATTCGATATACATGTAATTGATGTGTACCTTACCAGTACTCGTAATAACTCATGGGTATTTGATACCGGTGCCGTTGCTCATATTTGTAACTCACAGCAGGAGCTGCGGAATAAGCGGAGACTGGCGAAGGACGAGGTGACGATGCGCGTCGGGAATGGTTCCAGAGTCGATGTGATCGCCGTCGGCACGCTACCTCTACATTTACCTACGGCATTAGTTTTGAACCTTAATAATTGTTATTTGGTGCCAAGTTTGAGCATGAACATTGTATCTGGATCTCGTTTAATACGAGATGGCTACTCATTTAAGTCTGAGAATAATGGTTGTTCGATTTATATGAGAGATATGTTTTATGGTCATGCTCCGATGGTCAATGGTTTATTCTTAATGAATCTCGAACGTAGTGTTACACATATTCATAGCGTGAATACCAAAAGATGTAAAGTTGATAACGATAGTCCCACATACTTGTGGCACTGCCGCCTTGGTCACATTGGTGTCAAGCGCATGAAGAAGCTCCATGCTGATGGACTTTTAGAGTCTCTTGATTATGAATCATTTGACACATGCGAACCATGCCTCATGGGCAAGATGACCAAGACTCCGTTCTCCGGAACAATGGAGCGAGCAACCAACTTGTTAGAAATCATACATACCGATGTGTGCGGTCCAATGAGCGTTGAGGCTCGCGGAGGATATCGTTATGTTCTCACTCTCACTGATGACTTAAGTAGATATGGGTATGTCTACTTAATGAAACACAAGTCTGAGACCTTTGAAAAGTTCAAGGAATTTCAGAATGAGGTAGAGAACCAACGTGGCCGAAAGATAAAATTCCTACGATCAGATCGTGGAGGAGAATACTTAAGTCACGAATTTGGTACACACTTAAGGAAATGTGGAATCGTTTCACAACTCACGCCGCCTGGAACACCTCAGCATAACGGTGTGTCCGAACATCGTAATCGCACTCTATTGGATATGGTGCGGTCTATGATGTCTCTTACCGATTTACCGCTATCATTTTGGGGATACGCTCTAGAGACAGCTACATTCACTTTAAATAGGGCACCGTCAAAATCCGTTGAGATGACACCGTATGAATTATGGTTTGGGAAGAAACCTAAGCTGTCGTTTCTGAAAGTTTGGGGATGCGATGCTTATAAGAAACTTCAACCTGAGAAGCTCGAACCCAAGTCGGAAAAATGCGTCTTCATAGGATACCCTAAGGAAACTGTAGGGTATACCTTCTACTTAAGATCCGAGGGCAAGATCTTCGTTGCCAAGAACGGATGCTTTATGGAAAAAGAGTTTCTCTCGAAAGAAGTAAGTGGGAGGAAAGTAGAACTCGATGAAGTACTACCTCTCGAACGGGAAAGTGGTGCAGCTCAGGAAAATGTTCCTGTGATGCCCACACCAACTGAAGAGGAAACCAATGATGATGATCAATGTACTTCGGATCAAGTTGCTACTGAACTTCGTAGGTCCACAAGGACACGTTCCGCACCAGAGTGGTACGGCAACCCTGTCCTAGATATCATGTTGTTAGACAACGGTGAACCTTCGAACTATGAAGAAGCGATGGCGGGCCCAGATTCCAACAAATGGCTAGAAGCCATGAAATCCGAGATAGAATCCATGTATGAAAACAAAGTATGGACTTTGACTGACTTGCCCGATGATCGGCGAGCGATAGAAAACAAATGGGTCTTTAAGAAGAAGACGGACGCGGATGGAAATGTCACCATCTATAAAGCTCGACTTGTCGCTAAGGGTTATCGACAAGTTCAAGGGATTGACTACGATGAGACTTTCTCTCCTGTAGCGAAGCTTAAGTCCGTTCGAATCATGTTAGCAATTGCCGCATACTATGATTATGAGATATGGCAGATGGACGTCAAAACGGCATTCCTTAACGGGCATCTTAAGGAAGAGCTGTATATGATACAACCGGAAGGTTTTGTCGATCCTAAGAACGCTAACAAAGTATGCAAGCTCCAGCGATCCATTTATGGGCTGGTGCAAGCATCTCGGAGTTGGAATATTCGCTTTGATGAGATGATCAAAGCGTTTGGGTTTATGCAGACTTATGGAGAAGCCTGCGTTTACAAGAAAGTGAGTGGGAGCTCTGTAGCATTTCTCATATTATATGTAGATGACATACTCTTGATGGGAAATAATATAGAATTTCTGGACAGCATTAAGGCCTACTTGAATAAGTGTTTTTCAATGAAGGACCTTGGAGAAGCTGCTTATATATTAGGCATCAAGATCTATAGAGATAGATCGAGACGCCTCATAGGTCTTTCACAAAGCACATACCTTGATAAGATTTTGAAAAAGGTTCAAAATGGATCAGTCCAAGAAAGGGTTCTTGCCTATGTTACAAGGTGTGAGATTGAGCTCGGCTCAGTCACCGACCACGGAAAAAGATAAAGAAGAGATGATCTCATCCCCTATGCTTCGGCCATAGGATCTATTATGTATGCCATGCTGTGTACCAGACCTGATGTAAACCTTGCCGTGAGTTTGGTAGCAAGATACCAGAGTAATCCCGGCAAGGAACACTAGACAGCGGTCAAGAATATCCTGAAGTACCTGAAAAGGACAAAGGACATGTTTCTCGTTTATGGAGGTGACGAAGAGCTCGTCGTAAAGGGTTACGTCGACGCTAGCTTCGACACAGATCTGGATGACTCTAAGTCACAAACCGGATACGTGTATATGTTGAATGGTGGAGCAGTAAGCTGGTGCAGCTGCAAGCAGAGCGTCGTGGCGGGATCTACATGTGAAGCGGAGTACATGGCAGCCTCGGAGGCGGCGCATGAAGCTATTTGGGTGAAGGAGTTCATCACCGACCTAGGACTCATACCCAATGCGTTGGGGCCGATCAAACTTTTCTGTGACAATACTGGAGCTATTGCCCTTGCGAAGGAGCCCAGATTTCACAAGAAGACCAGGCACATCAAGCGTCGTTTCAACTCCATCCGTGAAAATGTTCAAGATGGAGACATAGAAATTTGCAAAGTACATACGGATCTGAATGTCGCAGATCCGTTGACTAAACCTCTCTCGCGAGCGAAACATGATCAACACCAGAACTCTATGGGTGTTTGATTCATCACAATGTAACTAGATTATTGACTCTAGTGCAAGTGGGAGACTGTTGGAAATATGCCCTAGAGGCAATAATAAAAGTGTTATTATTATATTTCTTTGTTCATGATAATAGTCTTTTATTCATGCTATAACTGTATTATCCGGAAATCGTAATACACGTGTGAATACATAGACAACAATATGTCCCTAGTGAGCCTCTAGTTGACTAGCTCGTTGTGATCAACAGATAGTCATGGTTTCCTGGCTATGGACATTGGATGTCGTTGATAACGGGATCACATCATTAGGAGAATGATGTGATGGACAAGACCCAATCCTAAGCATAGCACAAAGGTCGGTTAGTTCGTTTGCTAGAGCTTTTCCAATGTCAAGTATCTCTTCCTTCGACCATGAGATCGTGTAACTCCCGGATACCGTAGGAGTGCTTTGGGTGTACCAAACGTCACAACGTAACTGGATGATTATAAAGGTGCATTACAGGTATCTCCGAAAGTGTCTGTTGGGTTGACACCGATCGAGACTGGGATTTGTCACTCCGTATGACGGAGAGGTATCTCTGGGCCCACTCGGTAATGCATCATCATAATGAGCTCAAGGTGACCAAGTGTCTGGTCACGGGATCATGCATTACGGTACGAGTAAAGTGACTTGCCGGTAACGAGACTGAACAAGGTATTGGGATACCGACGATCGGGTCTCGGGCAAGTAACGTACCGATTGACAAAGGGAATTGTATACGGGGTTTGATCGAATCCTCGACATCGTGGTTCATCCGATGACATCATCTAGGAGCATGTGGGAGCCAACATGGGTATCTAGATCCCTCTGTTGGTTATTGACCGGAGAGTCTCGGTCATGTCTGCATGTCTCCCGAACCCGTAGGGTCTACACACTTAAGGTTCGGTGACGCTAGGGTTATCAGGAAGACAAGTATGTGATTACCGAATGTTGTTCGGAGTCCCGGATGAGATCCCGGACGTCACGAGGAGTCCCGGAATGGTCCAGAGGTGAAGTTTTATATATGGGAAGTTGTTAAACGGGCACCGGAAAGTTTCGGGGTCATACCGGTATTGTACCGGGACCACCGGAAAGGTTCCGGGGGTCCACCGGGAGGGACCACCCCTCCCGGGGGGGCCACTTGGGCTGCATAGGGATAGCAGCCAGCCCCTAGTGGGCTTGGCGCCCCCCCCCCCTTGGGCCCATGCGCCTAGGGTTGGGGGGGAAACCCTAAAGGGGGCGCACCCCCCTTGCTTGGGGGGCAAGCCCCCCACCCTTTGGCCGCCGCCCCCCTCTAGGGTTTCCCCTAGAGGGCCGGCCCCCTTGCCCCTATCCTCCTATATATAGAGGGGTGAGGGGAGGGCTGCAACACCACAACTCAAGGCGCAGCCCCTCCCCTCCCCAACACCTCTCCTCCTCCGTACGTGCTCGGCGAAGCTCTGTCGGAATACTGTTGCACCAACTGCACCACGCCGTCGTGCTGCCCTTGGAGCTGCCTTCCTCAACCTCTCCTTCCTCCTTGCTGGATCAAGACGGAGGAGACGTCGACCGTCCCGTACGTGTGTTGAACGCGGAGGTGCTGTCCGTTCAGCACTTGGTCATCGGTGATCCGAATCACGACGAGTACGACTCCATCATCACCATCCCCTTGAACGCTTCCGCACTTGATCTACAAGTGGTATGTAGATGCAAACTCTTCCCCTTGACTCGTTGCTTAGATGAACTCATAGATGGATCTTGGTGAAACCGTAGGAAAAATTTTAATTTTCTGCAACGTTCCCCAACAGAAACATCATAAGATCCAACTATAATAGCAAAGCTCGCGATACATCAATATCGTGCCAAATCAAGAACACGAGAGAGAGAGAGAGAGAGAGAGAGAGAGAGAGAGAGAGATCAAACACATAGCTACTGGTACATATCCTCAGCCCCGAGGGTGAACTACTCCCTCCTCATCATGGAGAGCGTCGGGATGATGAAGATGGCCACCGGTGATGGATTCCCCCTCCGGCAGGGTCCCGGAACGGGCTCCCGAGAGGTTTTTGGTGGCTACAGAGGCTTGCGGCAGCGGAACTCCTGATCTATTGTGGCGGTGGGTTGTTGTTGTTGGCATTGTTGTTATTGGCATTGCCCTGGTTCTGAACTAACAACTGCATCAGGGCATTCTGCTGCTGAATCAACTGGGTGATCTCCGGTGGGAAAACAAAATCGGGGTTTCTCCTCGGAGGCATCTGATGGGTTTAGATGGAAGAGATTTAGAATAGAAAAAGGTCTAGGGGAAACACTACCCATATGTATATGAGGCAAACACAAGCATTCATTCAATCAATCAAGCAAGGGCATACAAAGCGGTCTAGGACTATCACAAAAGTGCTCACTACTACTAGTTACATGGGGGAATACTAGTATCATATGGTGGTCATCTAAAAATTTTGATCGGTGGAAGACTCCATGATGTCTGCTCCAGCTTCATCTTCGTAGTCATCATCACTTGAATCCGAGTCGGTGTCGTCGATGATGATGTAGTTGTCCGGACGAATGAGGTCTTCTTTCGGAGCTGGTCCTCCCATGAAAATTCCGATCTTCTCAACTAAGTCGTCATTCTTCTCCAATAGGGTCTTGATTTCCTCCTCATATCCATCACGTGTGCACTTAAGTTCTTCCTCCAGCTCGATGATCCTGGTCTTTGCCTTCTTCAACTCGATCATGTCTGCGCACATCTGGTTCTCCTGACGTCAAATGTGCTGGTTTTGCTCCTGGATAAAGGCTGCGACAGATCTATCCTTCCTGGTGCTGATCATCTCCCATTGTTCATCTCGGCGCCCACATATTTGATAGGTGGTATCCTCTAGTTCTTTGTTGTAGATTTCTCCAATGCGTCCCATGGTAATATGAGCTGCCATACTCTTGCCAAGGCTCCATGTGGGTGCTTCGAAAGAAAACTCTATAGGTTTGGAATTTGGCGAGAACGTCCTTCCTGGAACTCGTACTTGAATCATCCAGCGCTCTTCTTCCGGTAGGGTGGCGTAGTTCGTCCCGGTGAAGCTTGGTATTCCAATATTCAAGTACCTAGTGACTTCCCTCAAGTGGCGTCCAAAAGGTGTGTCTTCATCTGGTTGTGCAAACTTGGTCTTCATCTCCTTCATCCTAAAGGGTGGAAAGAGAAGAGGAGTCAGAAATGAGAAGAGAGTGTGATCTATGGTTTATCTTAGTGGTCGTGTCCTACACTCAGCGTGTGCTCTGATACCATCTTGTAGTGACCCGACCTCGGATGGTCAAGTCTTTATTTGGGACTTTTCTCCTTTTTTATGGCCTCTTTATGGACTCCATTTGATATTCCGTTTCTTCGAAACACTGAAATAGGCAAAAAAACAGCAATTCTGGGTTGGGCCTCCGGTTAATAGGTTAGTCCCAAAAATAATATAAAAGTGGAAAATAAAGCCCAATATAGTCCAAAACAGTAGATAAAGTAGCATGGAGCAATCAAAAATTATAGATACGTTGGAGACGTATCAAGCATCCCCAAGCTTAATTCCTGCTCGTCCTCGAGTAGGTAAATGATAAAAAAAGAATTTTTGATGCGGAGTGATACTTTGGCATAATTCCAATGTAAATCTTCTTAATTGTGGCATGAATATTCAGAAGGCTCCAAAGGGAGTAATGAAGGATGTCTTCTCCTGGTCCTTAATTGCCATTTTGATCTAATGATAACCAGAGTATGCATCCAAAAAACTCAAGCGCTCACAACCCGCCGTAGCATCAATAATCTGATCAATACGAGGGAGAGCAAAGGGATCAGCCAGATAGGCCTTGTTAAGGTCTATATAATCCACACACATACGCCAAGTGCCATTTTTCTTAAGAACTAGCACCGGGTTAGCCAACCATTCAGGATGAAAAACTTCAACGATGAACCCTGCTACCGAGCCGGGCCACCTCTTGCCCAATTGCCTTGCACCTTTCCTCATTGAACCGGCAAAGAAACTGTTTGACCGGTTTAAACTTGGGATCCACATTAAGAGTGTGCTCAGCGAGTTCCCTCGGTACACCTAGCATATAAGAAGGTTTCCATGCAAAGATGTCCCGGTTCTCACGGATGAACTCGATGAGCTCGCTTTCCTATTTTGAATCCATATTCACACTGATGCTAAACTGCTTTGAAGTTTCGCCAGGGACAAAATCAACCAGCTTAGTATCATCTGCCTACTTAAACTTCATTAAGGGCTCATTCTATATCATTGGCTTCTTCAAAGGTGTCATATCTGTCGGATCAACATTGTCCTTATAAAACTTTAATTCTTCTGTGGCGCAAGCCGACTCAGCATAAGCAACATCACCCTCTTCACAATCCAGAGCAATCTTTCTATTGCCATGCACCGTGATGGTACCCTTGTGACCCGGCATCTTAAGCTGCAAATAAACGTAACACGGTCGTGCCATGAACTTGGCATAAGCCGGCCGTCCAAACAGAGCATGGTATGGGCTCTTGATTTTCACCATCTCAAAGGTTAACTTCTTAGCTCTAGAATCATTGTCGTCTCCAAAAGCCCCTTCCAGTGTTATCCTACCCACCAGGTACGCCGACTTACCAGGCACCAGGCCATGAAAGACAGTAGAGGACGGCCTAAGATCCTTGTCAGTCAAGTTCATACGACAAAAGGTCTCATAATAAAGAATGTTGATACTACTACCTCCATCCATGAGCACCTTCATGAGTTTATATCCTCCCACCTGTGGAGCAACCACCAAAGCCAGCTGACTCGGGTTATCAACCCGGGGAAGGTGATCTTCCCTACTCCATGTAATAGACTGCTCAGACCACCTTAAATATCGAGGCACCGCCGGTTCAACAGAGTTCACCGCCCGCTTATGGATTTTCTGATCTCTCTTGCACAGACTCGTAGTGAACACATGATACTGACCGCCGTTCAGTTGATTCGGATTACTCTAATAACCAGACTGCTGCTGTTGGTTTCCTTGGTTGGACTTCTGATTAAAACCACCTTGACTACCTTGACCCTAAAAGCCAGAGATTGAACCGCCTCCACTGGAGCTAGGTCTGTGAGAACCGGATCCTGAGACGCCATGCGGACCATGATTGGAAAAAATGGCATTCCTAAACTCCTTCGTGATGTAGCAATCCCTCCATATATGACTAGATGGCCTGTCACGCGTGCCGTGCTTTGGACAAGGTTGATTCAACATTGCGTCAAGGTTGAGTGTTGACCCTTGGGGCGGCTTTCCCCTGCAATGCTGATTATTATTCTGCACATTGGTGTTAGACACAAAATCAAAACTACCATTAGCCTTACGCTTATTGTTGCTGGCTTGAATCGTCGAGTTATGCTGCTGCCCTTTTGCATTGCCGCTCTTCTTTCCCTTCACCGGCTTATCATCATCAGACTCGGGATCCTTGGTACTATCAAAGTCGGCGTATTGACGAGAGCCTCCGTTAACTCTCCCATATCATTGTAGTGACGCTTAAGCCATCCCAGCGTTTGCTTAAGCAGGAGGAAATGGTAATTCTTCTCTAACATCAAGAATGCAGAACCATCGTTGATACTATCTGCTGAATGTATGATTGATGAAATCCGGTGCACCCAATGGTTTGTTGACTCTCCTTCTCCTTGAATGCAAGAATCCAAATCCAGAATTGACATCGGCTGCTTGCATGTGTCCTTGAAATTTTGAATGAAACGCCTCTTTAAATCTGTCCATGACTCAATAGAATTAGCGGGCAGTGTTTTCAACCACGTACGAGCCGGCACATCGAACATCATGGTGAAGTACTTAGCACACGCAGCATCGCCAACATCCATCATCTCCATGGCCATCTCATAACTTTCAACCCAAGCCTCCGGGGGCTGATCCGCCGTGTAATTGGGCACCTTACGTGGGCCCTTGAAATCCTTAGGCAAGCGCTCATTGTGTAGAGTCGGCACTAAACATGGCACACCCAAGGTTCTAGAGGTCGCCCCTGCCTCCATGGACGCTGAAGGATAAATCAGAGATTGTTGTTGAGCCACTAGCTGATCCGTCAGTTGAGCCGCCAGCTCCGCCTCACGCTATGCTCTGCCCTGGTCTACCAATATCTGAGCATTTGTGCCGACATGCGGCGGGTCAGGCCTGCGAGGCTGGTTGTGGTGCCGCTCGCTCCTTGACATGGCCGGTTCATCAATGTGCCTACTATAACTCCTTCTCGGACAAGGTGTTGAGTGGATACAATCACGACTATACGAATAAGATGCCTGCTGGGCCACAGCCATCTGAAGAAGCTCTCCGGCTCTCCGTACTTCCATTGCTGCTGGTGACTCATCCTGAGCTGGGAGAGCCACCAGCCGTGTTGCTGCAGCTATCATGTTATCCAAGGGGTTAGAAAAATGCCCCGAAGGCGTGGGAACATGCTGAGGAGGGGTCATGTTCAAATGCGACTGAACTGGTTCTTCGGCCGCTGGCGCCTCAGTGGTTCGATTTGCCCCGGGCGGATTACTGGGTCCTGCCCCAGGCGTGTTGAAAAGATTCCTCGCATCGTAAGTCAGGGGTAGCCGGCTTACATGCCTTCTGCGGAAAGTAGTGTTTGACGCATCCATGTCCAAGCTTAAACGCAAGCTCTCCGCTCGAAGCCGTTCCACTTCCCTCTGCAAGGCGGTCCACTCCGTTGCCATCCCGGTGTTTTCTGCATTTAACTCCTCCTTGGCTTGTGCTATCTCGTCATGCAATTTTATAACCTCCACATTATGCTGAGCTTGATTCGTCGGGTTAACCTCCGCCGTTAACAACGTTGTCAGAGCATCCAAAAGATCAGACAAAACTTGAGCCGGTGGGCACACAGGTCCGGCTCCAGAACCCATCGTCGCTGCTGACCTGGAGTTCATTATCGTTGCAGTCGTAGAACCCTATGCTGGCTGTCTACCAGCCATGAAGACTGTGACCTGGTGTGGCGGCTCGTAGGGGTCCGGAATACCGTCGCCGTCGGAACAGCCCTCAAGCCCGCCATCCTGAACCTGGTAGATGGAGTTGGTCTCACCAGCGGAAGACTCATCGCCTGAGTAAATAACCATCTCTCCACCAGATTCAGATCCTCCTTCTAGTTCCGCTCCATGAACGAAACCGACAAAAACATGCTTTGGGGCGGCTTTAGCCTTGGCGGGTCGCGTGCGCCGAGCCGACTCGACGATGTCGGTGCAGATGTCCGGCTCAGCTTCCGACTCACCGATCTTGCCGATGAAGACATGAATTCTGCCAAAGGGTACCCGGTACCCATACTCAATTGAGTTGGCCTCGAGGCCCCAGCCCTCGTCGTTGATGTAGAGCTTGCCGTGACGACTCTTGGTCATTTGGCCCACGGCGTACCCCTTGAGCCCTGTGAAGCTGCCCTCCAAGAACTTGAAACCACCACGCGTTGGCCCCGCGATGGGCGCCAACTGTCATGGAATTATCACGTCAGATGTCCTAGCTTAAGGACTTAGGTGTGGAGTCATCGCAATGTAGTTAGCTTGAAGGGGTTAAATAGGAAAAGGGACATAGAGAGTCTATATTGGTTCAGCCCCTCGCGGTGGAGGTAACAGACTAATCCAGTGTAGGGTGGTTATTGCTTGGGTTTTGATTACCAGGGAGCGAATACGCTTGACCTAGTTCTCGATCTCTTTCTTTCATGCCCTAACTAGCCGATGGGTCGTCCCTTTATATACACAAGTTAACGCTCGACGGCTTACAGAGTCCCGACCGGATCATAGACAACGTGTCCGGCTTGGTGACTAACTACGCCTACCTTACAATACAAGTTATCCTCATGGCGGTTCTACCTTCTGGGCCCTAAGTCGCCTCTGGGTCTTGGACCGTCAGCGGGGTTCTTATGACCCGCCCCCTTCATGGGTTATCGCTAGTAGTATGACCCGACCCCTCATGGGCGGTTCATACCTGGTAGTTATATCCCCAACATTAGGCCCCAGGTTGATTTGAACTTGTTCATATCAATCTTCAACACCTGAGTTGTAAACCTGCACCACCTGTTGTAACCCGCCATGACGTCAGCTCTTGGAATCCTCTTAAACCGCCATGACGTCATTTTAGCTTAATTGTGCACTGGGCTCAAAGCATCTTAACTGATCCTTATCTTAATAAACATCCCGAAAATTGAGGCGTCCCTATAGCCATGCGGTGATTTCAGTCTCCTCAATTCTCGTGCATGCCTTGTGCTCACCTCCCTTATAAATAGGTACGAGGGTCTCTCTCATTTTCCCCCTGCTTCCTTCTTCGTCTTCCTCCTCCTCTCAGTCGCACGGGCGCTCGTACTCCACCGTCGCGACCTCCAACTGCTGCACCAACTCAGGCCGCCACATCACCCTGACCAGACCAGAGAGCTCCACTGTGCCATCGCCGATCCTTATCGCCTGTAAGAACTTTTTTTGATTATTCTCTTTCCCAAACAAACACATCTT
>NC_057795.1:424592179-424615298 GCF_018294505.1 Triticum aestivum | reverse complement strand
TTAGAGCCAAGCTCACTCCCTCCCTTCCTCTCTCCTCACCACCTCTTTCCTTTTTCTACCTGATGCGGACCATCCTACAGTCATCTCCATGGACCCACCTTCATCTCCCCAAGTGCCAAGTGGACCGATGAGACGAGAACATGCAAGATCTCTCGAGACCAAGGTGACATATCTCTTTAACGAGCATCCGTGTGACCCACGTGAGACATGGCTACTACCTCAATCTGGAATTCCATGTGTGCTTAGGTATCAAGAAGACCCTCTCGGAGATGCTCGAGTTCACGGACAAGCCCCCAAGCGCACGAACAAAGAGGCTCAATAAGAAAGGCAGTTGAAAGCCTACAAGACCCGGACATCCGGGCCCTGGCCCGAACATCTGGCCCCTGGTGACTCCACCGACAGCAGCAGGACAACAGCTACCAAGCTACAGGACCCGGACATCCGGCCCGACATAGAGCACCTGAAGTCTGGCCTCCCCAACCCAGACATCCGGCCCAGGCCTTGGACATCTGGCTCATCCTAAAGGCCCGGACATCTGCCCCCAGCCCGGACATCCGCCCCCAGCCCGGACATCCGCCCCCAGCCTGGACATCCGGCCCCTGTCTATGCACAGTAAACTGGCCGAAGGCCCGTCTACCCCTCCAACTCATCCCAACTTGTACTAGCACTCTATATAGACTACCCCTCCTCCATCTAGGGTTAGGAAAGGTTAGAGCTCATTTGAGATAGAGCTTTGCTCATCCACTTATCCCTACTCCCATGGAGACCAAGACCTCCATGTGAGAAGATGCCCAAAGTGGATTCAAGACCCCTTCATGGGAAGATCCTTCTAGGATTCAAGACCTCACTCCTCCAAGGACTGGGATGAACTAGCTACCCTTTGTACTCTCTTGTGTTGACTTTGGATCTTGCACCTCTTATGTGTATGTGGATTTAGCACATGTGTGATTTGGATCTTGTTGATTGAGTGTTTTCCCTCTCGTGTTCTTCTCAGGATTTCCCCTCCAATCGTGAAAGATCGGCCAAATAGGGTTCCACCCTACATCACTACCCTTCCACCACGTCCTTCTTAGCCCTTACGCCTTGAATGACCTCCAGCTCTAAAGAGGAAGACACCATCATCTGATAAGCTATATCTGTAAGGGTCTCATTACTGCCTCTGCTTTCTCCTGATGCATTCATGTATGTGAACACTAACGACCTCATGAGCTCTAGCAAGCCTCCACGGACAATTAGCACAAGGAGCCCATCATCAACGTCGACGAGGAGGGGTTGTGACATCAGGATTAGTGCTTGCACTGGCAGGGCTTATGCTCCCTCGCCTTCCGTAGATGTGGAGACTAATGCACCAACAAGCATGTTGAAAATCTTAAAATAAGAAAGGTAGTGGAATATCATTTTAAGGCATTTATCAGACTTTGTTGCAATAGTTTGTTCACTGGAATATCATTTTGTGATGTGCAAGACAAGGCAACACACATTGTAACACTTCGATTTTAGCACAACATTGAATTTTCCAGGATCGTTGCATGTTGCGTGGTGGTTTCTTTTAATTGCTTCAGTAAAATATCTTTGATGTTGCGCTCAGTTGTTGTATAATATTTATTCACAAAGCTTATTTTAATTAATAGCAGTATGCATGTCTTACACATGAGCCATTGTTTGTTCACTTTGTTGTGGTATTACTTTGGGGATTTTGCATCCTTGTTGTGGCGAGGGAGGTGATATGGGAGCAATTGGTGATATGGGGTAGGGGAAGATCTTATATTAGGTTCAAGCAGACGGCGAGAGTACATCTAACCTAAGAAGTGCAAATTAGCCATTTGGGAGTGAGATGGGATCGACAATGTGGAATTATCGTATATGTAGGAGATAAATTTGTGGCCAAAGTTCTTCAGTTTTCAGACATACCCTGCTATCAATGGCTAGCCTCACAATATTGTAGAAATAACCTATCCAGTGGCAACAGCTCGCGTGACACAGCTTTCTGGAGAGGTCTCAAAACTTACATTCTGCTGGTCTTCTCTTCCTCTCGCTGCTCGCTTGGCTCCGGGGCTCTCGTTTCCTTTTGGCAAGATCAGTGGCTCGAGGTTGGAAGGCTGATGTTTGTACTGCCAGTTTTATACTCTTTTGCCAAGGATAAGCTATGTTCAATCCAGTCGCAAATAACTCAGGATGGTCGGGATATACAGCTGCACCCAAATCTCTCGCACACAGCGACACAAGAGCTGCAGGTCCTGCTTGACCTCATCGCAGATGTCACTCCGATCGCCGCCACTGTTGATCACCGGGTCTCTTCTCTCTTTGGGAAGGAGCTTGCTACAGGTTATTTCTACAAGATACTCACCTTCCGGGGAATGCGGTGTGCTTTTGAGCACTGGATTTGGGATAAGATCATTCCTAACAAGCACAAGGTTTTTCTTTGGCTGGCTTTTTATGGGCGCTTAAACACAAGGGACAACATGTTCAAAAAAGGCTGGTTTGCGCTTGTCTCCAATGATGGTTGTGATATCTGCCCTACTGTGGAGTCCATTGATCATGTCGTACTACGGTGTCGGTCTGCCAAACATCTTTGGGGCAAGCTGCAGTTGAACTCGTTGGCTTGTGCTTCACCTGATCTTCTCTCTTTCTTCGAGCGCGTTTCCCAGCAGCCTTTTCTCAAGAGGAAATGGAATGTCGCCCTTGTAGCATGCGTCGTCACTCTATGACATACTAGGAATGATCGCGTGTTTAACGATGCTTCTTGGTCTGAACAAAACACAAGGTTTTATGCTGCGGATTTGCTTCGCCTTTGGCTGCACAGAGCTAAGCGGCAGCAGGACAAGGACGAGTTGAAGACTTGGGCGCTTTGTTTGTCCAACTAATTATGTTGTAGTTTCCTGATGTTCTCCTTCCCTCTTCTCTCTGTCTCTTCACACCTTGGTGCGTTTCTCTTGGTTCATGTATGGACTTTTTTGTCCCCCAGGCTACGGACTGCTTTGAAATATATAAGGTAGAGCGATCTCTACCTTTTCTTTCAAAAAAAAATGTAGGAGATAAGTGAATCAACGAACGGATGTTGTTTGAACAGACAGTTAGGCGGCCATCCGATCCTACCAACCTGACGCGTGACCACCTATAGAAGCATTCACATTTAATAAAGATGTAGCTTATGTATTAATATGATAATTTTAAATAGTGCACCATCTCGGATTGTGAAGTTCTGTAGGGCGGGCTACATGGAGTCCATTATTTTTTTTAAAAAGAAAATGATATTTTCAAGTCTAAAAAAATAAAAAATCCTGTGAAAACATATACATATTTGCGTCAGAACTATAAATTTTCATTAAAAAAATATTATGATTTGCAAGCTACACATAAAAAAAATCCCTGCCCAACAAATTGTCCCATTTAAAGTATGTATTTGTCTTTTTTGTCTACGCCACGTATGAAAGTACATTGTTATAAAAAAATCCTCAAACATGTTATATATGTATTTCTGTATGTACAATTTTTTTCCAGTTTTTTATTTTGCCCTGTGGAAACCCGTATTTTTAAAACGGCCTCCATGTAGCCCTCACACTAAGCGCATCGTGTACAACTTAGCGTCTAGACATGCCATACTGTAGAATAACTGTACGGCAGAATGTTCCTACAGAGTTGAAAATCTTAGCCAAAAGAGAATCGAGATTAACTCATTTTCAAGAAAAGAAAAAAGAAGTGTTGCAATTTGATCAACAGTCAAAATATAAGTGTATAATTATGTGTGAGATGCAGCATCAAGGGGTAGAAGTTTCTATTGATAGAAATAACTCACTAGCAAATGATGATTTCTAGCTAAGCCAAGCTTCTGGGAATACTACAGCTTGTTTATCACTGTAAGTTGTGCATTACAGTACAGTTAGATATACACAAATAGTTAGTTTTTTTCACTCATTTCCTTATTAAAAAAAACTTGCTAAACAAGGACATGCATGGATGATGAATCTGTAACAAGAAGAGAGCCCATGAAATCTGTTTGATTCCGACAGTCGTCTACACAAGCTATCTCTGTCCTTGCCTGTCATGACAAAATTGGAGGATGAAACGCAACATAATTTAGGCACAGCTTGCAAACAATGAGCCTTGTCTATCTACGCGACTGAAACAAAGGAAAAGAGAGAGTGGTTTGAATTTTAATATACCGCAGTAGATGCTCAACATTGTAGAGTCGTAGAACCTGAGCATGAAACTGGTTTCTCAGTCTCTAGTCTGCAATGATTCAGCTCTCTGTAGTGCAACAGCCCCCACTGAATTAACTCATTAAGTAGCATCGGTTAGTTTTGTGGCAGCTTGCACAAATAATGTAGTTCTCCTACAATTTGCACACATTGTTCTTCCTCATTGTTTCTATACTTCCTGCTATGGTTGATCCAGCAGTCCCCACAAATCCGAGTGATGCACAGCTGCAAACAGATTCTTCGATGTATAATAAAATTTCCGGTAGTTGAACTGGATCACAATCCTTGTTCGTGTTGCCTCTGATCTTTGGAAGGAATCCAGACCTTATGCCATGTTCAGCAGCCATAAGCTTCTCGGCAGTCTGCAGAACATCATCTTCCTTCAGGATGTACAGTTGATATTTCCCATCTTTTGCAATATCTGCGAGATAGGTTTTTGTCCAGTTTGCTCTGGGAAGATCAGTCATGAGGAAAATGTGAACAGAACCACTGTTCTTGTTTGTCTTCATTTCCACCTCAAGAGATTTCAGTTTCTCCTTAAGGGCAGAAAAGGTAGATTTCCAGTGATTCTTAAATTGGCCATCTAACAATCTTAGTTGTGCGCAAAGAAAAGGCTCCTTAATCTTGCTCTTAGCAAGCTCCGTCCCTGCAGCCATGATCTCTGGGGCAAAAGGAAGGAACTCAATTTTCTCAAGTAGATTCTGTAATCTATGATCCTTTGGTGATTCATGGATATCAAAATAAGACTCTGATCCCTTGTATGGTGCTGAAAAAAGTGTCCCGAAGGCCAACAAGGTAGCATCCTCAGCTTTATTACCAGGCCCTAAACTCTTGTATATATCTTTACGCCTCCTAACGTATGATATCTTCTTCTTCCTTTTTAATTCTTCATCTGGTTGAAACGAATCCAGTGCTCCATCATTATTCTCCTGATATGTCCAGACTGTTGTTCTACAATCATCCTGAACAGGATACACACAACCACCACTTTCACTGCCTTCTAAACCAGACAGTAAAGATCGGCATCTATCGTAGTCACTTGGCAATGATCCACCGCCAGAAACAGAACAGCACAACCCAGAAAAGCAAGTTTTCTGCATATCTACACCGCACCATAGTGAAACAAATACCCTGAAATCAATTGTCTTAACCAAAGGCTTCAGTGGGGACAGATCAACTATGTCTCCCATCGAAACATACCTGAAACGTAAAAGGTGAACATGGAAACCTATTATGAACACTGCAAACTTGAAAAATTATATCACTATTGTGCTAATCAGTAAAGTGAGTACTCTGCCAGTGTACGTGTGTAACAACCACATTACATCTCTATATTCACATTCCTCTTGGCACCAATCTCACCGCACTGGAGTCTCGATCAATTACGAAAAAGAATCAGTGTGATTCTAAATCATGAAAATTACCTAGCATTCTTACATTTTGGTGTTTGCATTGTTAACATTGTAATGAAGCTCTAATATCTCGCAACATGATTGATTTTACTAAAGAACATCGTGATCTTCCAAACAATCAGTAAACCGAGCAGAAGGTGTGGTGTGGGCTTTACCTCTGCTCCCGGAGGAGCTGCATGGCGTGGTCCCAGACGGCGGCTCGGAGATCGGAGGGTTCGGCGACCCTGAACTTGGGGCAGCTCCCGAGGGCGACGGCGTGGTGGTCGAGCACGGGGGGCACGACGAGGGTGCGGTTGAGCAGCGCGGCCGCTACCGCAGCGTTCCGCAGCTCGCCCACCTGGTTGCTGAACCCGCTGTGCGGGGCGTACCACAGGAACCTCTCCCCCTCCAGCTCCGCCGAGCGCCCACACCGCAGGGTGCCGCCGCCGCCACTGCCGGGGGCGGAGGCGGAGAAGGGGAGGAGGGAGCGGAGCAGGGAGGAGTAGGCGGAGGAGAGCAGGAGGGATGCCGGGAGGAGGAGGAAAAAGATGGCCACGAGTAGCGGCACATGCGACCGTGCGCTCCGCCTGCGCCACCGACCGCGGTTCGCCGGCAGGTCCATCTCGCCGGCGGCCACCGGCAGATTGGATCTTACGGTTGCATCCGGTACAAAGTGAGTAACCGAGCTACCTCCTGGCCCATCTAATTAGTTGGGCTCAAGTGGGCCTGCTCGTATCATTTCCACCCGCAACAAAATCAGAATCCACAGGGCCACCGATGAGTGGGACCCCAGAGGTAGTCAAAGGTGTCAGTCAACCTCGCCGGCGACGTGCGGCCGTTTTTTCGCCGGAGTGGGCGCACGTCAGCAATCCATCCGCCGATAAAATTATATATCTCTTTCTCTCCCTCCCTCTCTCCCGCGCCACGACACTCTGCCCTTGGACTAGGAGTAGGAGAGCAAGGGCAGGGAGTGATGGCGATAGGGGCGTCCGTGGAGGCGCCGGCCGCCGGCTCCGGCGGGTACAGCGGCCGGGTGACGCCGTTCGTGGTGCTGACCTGCATCGTCGCCGGCAGCGGCGGCATCCTCTTCGGCTACGACCTCGGCATCTCCGGTACGCCCATCTTCTTCCTTCTTTCTAGACTAGAGTACTGTAGATTGTTAACCCTCTTGGGCTCAACGGAAAGGAATATGAGAGCTGAAAGTTAGAAGCTGGACTTGGAAGGGATTAAAATGGCATTCATGGCTTACTTGTGGTGCATTAATGGCTTCAGTGCCTCGTGGCGGTGGAGATTTTCTCTTCCATTATTGGGACACAACTGATGAGTTCAGGGTGCTTTCCTCTGCTCCATTTTTCTTCAGATCAAAATGATCTAGGACTAGTCCTTTTAGAGGGATTATAGAAAAAGAAAAGATGATGCGTTCCATCATTGGGCAGGTGAACATTACGCGATGAACTTAGTTGTGCATATGCATTCTTCCATTCCCACTCCCACCCCAAATTCACTGAAACTGAATGCACGCGGTTCTGAAATCTTCTAGGTGGTGTCACCTCCATGGACTCATTTCTGAAGACGTTCTTCCCGGAGGTGTACAGCCACAAGCAGGACAGCAACGTCAGCAACTACTGCCAGTTCGACAGCGAGCTCCTCGCCGTCTTCACCTCCTCCCTCTACATCGCCGGCCTCATCGCGACGCTGTTCGCGTCGTGTGTCACGAGGAGGTTTGGCCGCCGCGCGTCCATGCTGATTGGCGGAACCGTCTTCATCGCCGGCTCAGCGTTTTGGGGAGCAGCCGTGAACGTGCCCATGTTGCTCCTCAACCGGATCCTGCTTGGAATAGGCCTGGGGTTCACTAACCAGGTAACTCTCTCTGCAGTAATTCAAGCCAATGATCTTTAAGTCAGCGTGTACATGTGGTTCAGGAGATTAAAAAAATCTGTAGCGCAGCGAAGTTTCGTCAGACATGTATAAATTTCTTTTGGATAATATAGAAAGATCATCCTTCCGGACCCTGCATCAGTCCACAAATCTTGTGCGGCTGTATGTAGCTGGAGAAGCAATGCGCAAGCTTTGTGTACAGACATAAGATTCCTGTAGATGTAATTTGTTCCAACCTCCAAGTTGATGACAATGGATAGCTACATGTTTACAATGACAATTTACATGTCTCCCTCCCAAATCCCAAAAAATCATTGCATTGACTACCCGATAAGGTGTGTTATCTTGTAGCAAGTGCATGTGAAGTTTCTGAATAATATTTTTCTTTCTCCAAAAGGACATTGTGAAGTCCACTAAATACCTTACTGTGGTTACTGTTATGTTTATTTTTGAGTCAATTACACCAGTGGTGCTAAAACTTGACGCGAAAAATCACTTTAGTACCAAAACTTATGGCATACAATGAACTAGTGCTAAAACTTGGCTTCGGCGTGCATATGTGCAAATCATATTTGTTACTGACATGGTGCTGATTAGGCATGCCGCATGACATGAGGCCCGCTGTCAGACACTAAATGTAGAGGTAGGATGTGCGGCCTGTTATTTTGTGGCATTTGCATATGGACATGGTACTGATTAGGCGCGCCATATGGCATGAGGCCCGCTGTCAGACACTAAAGGCCCGCTGTCATACACTAAATGTAGAGATAGGGCGTGCAGCCTGTTATTTTGTGGAAAACACCTCAGGATTATTTTTTCTCATGAAAAGGCCACTGACACATTTCGGTCCATCTATCAGCTGGAAAATTGTGGCCGATAGGTTTCAAACCCGCAATCTGTAGCGTGGAGACCTGTCACATGTGTGCTTAACCAATGCAGCCAGAATCGTCGTTTGTTCTTAGTGGATACGCACATAATATATTCTTTAGATCTTAAGTGGGCCGGGCACCCTACGACCCATTTTGAACTATTATTTTTTACAAAAATAATAAATTACATGTAAATTATAACTGTGTGCTGCAAATAAAATAAATTGCAGAATGAATATGAACAATTTTATATTAAACATAACTATATTATTCAAAGCATGAACATTTTAAATACATATTACCACCTATTTAAATATATAGAAAGTTTTATTTGACATTTTTATTGAATATGAAAATTATTACGTGCATAATTTTATAATTTATAATTTAATCATATTGATATTTTTCGAAATAATACGTGAATAATTTATAATGTAATTATTATGTATATATTAGCTATAACACAAGATTATAATTTACTTATATTTTCTAAATTTCTAAAAAAAATAACGCTGTTGGGTGGGTGGTGGCCACGTGCACCTGATGACTACATATCGCTGGTTCGAATCCTAGCCAACTATTTGTACATTTTATGAATATACGTTTCTTAAAGCATGAACACTTTTATAGACTACATGAGTAATTTTTTTGAAACTGTGAACATTTTTAAACTTATATAAGAATTTATTAAAATATTTAGAAAATTTCTTAAAGCATAAACACTTTTATATACTACATAAATATTTTGTTAAAACTGTGAACATTTTAAACTTATGTAAGCACTTATTAGAATATATAGAAAAATAAAAAATTCTGAAAGCATGACTCACGATTATAATTTACATATAATTTTTAAAAAAGTATATAAATAACACTGCAAAATGATGTAGGGTCTCCAGCTAGCTCAAGGCCTCATGGATATATAGTGTACTTTTGCATTTATAACAAAAAACACCTCTTGGTGCATTGATTAGGCACACGCCCTTCCACGCTGCACTTTGGGATCAAATCCCATCGTCCGCAATTTTTTGCACATAATTTGCTTGCTGACAGATGGACCAATATGTGCCAGAGGCCTTTTCATGAGAAAAATTAATCCGAGTGGTTTTCCACAAAATAACAAGCCACACACCCAATCTGTACCATCTAGTGGCTGACAGCAGGCCCCGTGCCATGCCGTGTCCGTATACAAATGCGACTTGCACCGTATATGCATGCCAAAGCCAAGTTGTAGCACCAATGCAACATATGCCACAAGTTCTAGCACTGAAGTGATTTTTCACGTCAAGTTTTAGCACCAGTGGTGTAATTGACTCTTTATTTTTTCAGTCGATCCCATTGTACCTGTCAGAAATGGCGCCACCGCAGTACCGCGGTGCAATCAACAATGGGTTCGAGCTCAGCATCAGCATCGGCATTCTCATTGCAAACATCCTCAACTACTGCGTGGTGAAACTCACAGCAGGGTGGGGCTGGAGGATATCCCTATCCATGGCCGCAGTCCCTGCTGCATTCCTGACCATCGGTGCAATCTTCCTCCCCGAGACGCCAAGCTTCATAATCCAGCGGGACAGCGACACCGACAAGGCGAGAGCCCTGCTCCAGAAGCTGCGTGGAACCACCTCAGTACAGAATGAGCTGGATGACTTGGTCTCTGCTAGCAACCTCTCCAGGGCAGCCAGATACCCATTCAGAGACATATTCAAGAGGAAGTACAGGCCACAGCTCGCCATGGTGTTCCTGATCCCTTTCTTCAGCCAGCTCACCGGGATCAATGTGATGAACTTCTATGCCCCGGTGATGTTCCGGACAATTGGCCTCAAGGAGAGCGCCTCCCTCCTGTCTTCGGTGGTCACGCGTCTCTGCGCAACATTTGCCAACATCGTAGCGATGATGGTGGTCGACAGGTTTGGGCGCAGGAAGCTCTTCCTTGTAGGAGGGATCCAGATGATCTTGTCGCAGCTCGCTGTCGGCGCCATCCTAGCTGCAAAGTTCAAGGACAATGGGTTGATGGATAAGGACTATGCTTTCCTTGTGTTGATCACCATGTGTGTGTTTGTGGCAGGCTTTGCATGGTCATGGGGGCCTCTCACATTCCTCGTCCCGACTGAGATCTGCCCACTGGAGATCAGGTCAGCAGGGCAGAGCATTGTGGTCGCCGTGGTCTTCCTGATGACGTTTGTGATCGGCCAGACATTTCTGGCGGTCCTCTGCCGCATCAAGTCGGGAACGTTCTTCGTCTTTGCCGCGTGGATTTGCGTGATGACGCTAGTGGTCTATCTGTTCCTGCCAGAGACCAAGAAGCTTCCGATGGAGCAGATGGAACAGGTCTGGAGGAGGCATTGGTTCTGGAAGAAGATTGTTGGGGAGGAAGATGATAAGGAAGAGGAGGAAAAGGAGAGGCAAGAAAGGAAAATCTACTCGCCGAGCTCCTAGTGACTTCCGAACTTGAATGTATTTCCATCAAACCTGCAAGGAAAAACATAGTACAGGACTTTAAACTAGCAGATAAGTTTGTAAGTATGATTGCATCTAATTGTGTCACCTGACAGACCTGTGGTTGCTGTTGCCAGTTCCTACATATGGCCATTTCAAACGGTGAGATTACTGATATGAAGTAACTGGAATTTCAGAGAAAAAATATATAAGTGAACCGTCTCTCAGAGGGACTGGATTGTCTGATTATGCATCATGACTTTTGCTAAAGATGTAAAAGTGACAGGTCCTTGGATGGCCAAACAGTGCACTCGTGCACAACCCAACAGCTTGGAAATATGTCGATATATCTGAAAGGGACTGGCCACTAGCCACTACTGTCTGTCACCAACCACACTTGCAACACTTGGTGCATAATGGAGGTGAGTGCAAATGCAGAATCAGGATTGAAAGGTACAGTCCCAGGGAATATCCCAGATATAGAATCTGTCCCGAAGGAGAATCCACTAATCCGTTTGTTCTTGCCACAAATACATTAAACCATATAGACACATGCCAACCATATAAGAATAAAATCATGCAGCAGTCATTGGTAAAATATTTAGCATGGCTTCTTTCAACCATAAGATCTTGAGTGAGTGACTGGATAGCCAGCTCCAAATTTCCAGTATCGGGACAAAATCTGAAGACACTGATTCATCATTCAGTAATGAAGATTGTGTAGAACAGAATGAGCAGAGCTCACTTCAAAGGTCCAATAACTGACTGATATTTCTTTTTCTTATATAAGAGTTTACAGTACAACCCTGGAGATCAGCACTAACATTAATGATTCTGTCAACATGCAGTGGGCATATATCATGTGCCATACAAACAACAGATGCATCCATACATAACATAACTTACAACACAGGGTACATT
The DNA here is from genome assembly GCF_018294505.1 of Triticum aestivum. Taxonomy (NCBI): domain Eukaryota; kingdom Viridiplantae; phylum Streptophyta; class Magnoliopsida; order Poales; family Poaceae; genus Triticum; species Triticum aestivum. The sequence continues at coordinate 424,603,604 of NC_057795.1, read as the reverse complement.
GGACAGACTACAGACCACAGTTAATCTTAAAAAGAAAAGAAAAGGAAAAGAGGCAAAGCTTATTTTTGCCAGGGCTCATCTAAGTGCAGTTTGTGTGCTGAGGGGCTCACGCCTGAGCCCTCGTTGGGAGATTCGCCTGGAAAGCCGATTGTCTATTTTGACCTCCTACCATTTTTAAGGAAAGAGAGGTAGATACTGTATCTTGCTTGGGATCCCCTATGCTTAGCTTAGACATGCCCACCAGTTCATCAACATTGATTGGACTCTTTGAATGAACTGGAACAGGCTTCACAATCTCATGTGTCCCTTGTCCAAGATCATCTCCATCATTCTGATTTTGCCAGAAAGGAACTGAGAATTGCAAGAATGGTGAGAAATATGCTGGAACTAGCACCGGATAGCTCGACTGCAAATTCTCAGGCATGATAGCAGAAGCTGAAGAACTCTCTGCAATGACAGAAGTATCTGACTCCATAGATTCTACCTCCTCCTCCTCCATGGGTGGAGGTAATGGTGGGTGATTCAATATCTGGGCCTCAGGTTCTTGATTACCAGGAAGGGGTGGCAGGTCCGACTGTAAAATACACAAGATACCGTTCAGTTCTGACTTATATACAAAGTGCAAACTAATATCTTCCTAATGAAATGCGAGATGAGAACTGCATGCCTGTCCATGCAACACTACACGATCTGTTCAAAAAGATAGATTTCTAGCATGAGGAACTAAGGTAGTGATATTGTAACTACATAAAGAGAATCAGGTCAAGTTATGCCACACAGGTGTAATAATCAATCATAAGATCTAGCAACCTACCTCATCAGGCACCAAGTCAAAGAGGCTAGACCTTCTCTTCCTTCTGCTCATATTGGCTTGGCGTATAAAATATTTCTGAGCATGGCTTGCTACTTGAGTAGGTGTTCTTGAGACCACAAAATTACGAGAGATCCCTCGCCAATCACCCTTTCCAAGCTTCTGCAATCCAAGCAAAAACCTCCGATGTTCTTCTTCAGTCCAAGGAACCCCTGCCAAAAAGCCATCTTAATCAGGAACATGGCACATAAAACGTTGCACACAGCCATACAGGAAGGGCTTAACATCTCAAGCTATACAGAAACTGATAAACAGACGACTTACAAACAGAAGCACACGAAGAAACAGTACACTATTATTGTGTTAAATGGAACATTTTAAGGAGTGTATTATCACCACATTAAAGTTACACAAAAAAACACCTCTGGGGGAACATGAAACTAGAAGAAGCTAGTGAACAGAACTGGTAAATTCATCACCGCATCAGTAGAGTACTGACAAACGTAAAATGTCCTTAAATGAAACAATGAAGCCAGACAAAACCGGGGTGCAACAAATGTCAAGTTTTTCCTATCCCTGGACAAGCTATATAGCACGTCAAGAAGACAACACTACAAAACTACAATCCAATTTTCTAGCTCGGATAGATAACAACAAACAGGCAAAGGGCAACTAAATGTTCATTATGTCGTTACCCTATATTGGTTATAATCCCAAATTGGAGAGCGCCATAAATAAAAATATGTTTTGCTTTGAAGAATTTCCAGCTGTAACTTGACTTGAAAATTAAAACCCCAACCTTTATAACAGAGATTAAATATACAAAGACACTAATCACTGGTCATCACCAACTCAGGGATTGTGAGAAGAAACTAGCAGTAATAAAAATCAATGAAGGCGGTCAAGCTTTGGCATGTGTACACCAAATATTCACTGGTATTAACTAAATTAATCTTAATTAACATCTTTCTTGCAGAATGTAGCGGTGCAGGTAATTAAAAATGCTGTATATAAATATCGATTGCATCATAATGCAGTACCACATTTATGCCAAAGGTGAGACTTTACGTTACGTGTTAGTTCGTCAGCTCAGCTCTTACGTGGCTCTATACACGCTTCCGGAAGCACAGAGCAAAGCCAAATTTATGATGAATCATCCAAGGAAAAGAAAGCGCTAGGCGTTAATTGTGCGGTTTGCCACGGCCTCGCGCTTATCTCACCTAGTTGCGCTTAAACGCACACCTAGCATGATTAAGCGCTAGGCGTTATGTTGTCGCCTAGCGCCTTCGCGCGCTTTTTTCCATTGGAATCACCTATGATCGCCGCTCTTGATAATCCGTAGTCCCTGCTAAACGAATCCATACCTGAGCTTCTAAAAACATCTGTCATAAGTCATGATCCAATCAAACGACATCCACAGTGTATACATCATCCTTGCACCGATTTAATGCTGGGGGTTGATTATTAGCTCAAGAATCAAGTTATCCAAGTCTACAGTGCTGGAAAATACCATTGCAGCTTCTCCCAACTGGATTTTTGAAAGCTAACAGTACCATCTCAATCAAAAATTGGACAGGACAGCACACGCAAAAATAATTATACACGGGCATGAAAGAAACAATTGGAGCTGAGAGGATCTAATCTACTAAGTGAGGTTTTGCGTCGGCTGAGGAACTGAGCCACAGAGTAGACGTCTTTAGAGGAGGGAGGGAGAGAGAGATTAGCAGGCCACCTTTCTTGCGCTCGCGGTTGGCGGATGATGATCCCTGCACGAAGTCGTCAGAGGCGTAGCCCTCTGCGGCGGCGTCGTGGCCGACGTCAGCGGGGGATGCGCCGCCGCCGCCGCTGGTGGATCCCCCGAGCAGGGAGAGGTTCCCCATGCTGGCGCTCTTGCGGATGGATCCATCGGTGAGGCGCACCCCGAAGATCTTGACCCCGCGGTTGGGGCACGTCCGCGAGTTGTGGCCGTTGTGGCTGCAGTGCGAGCACCGCCTCGTCATCCCCGGGGCCGCCAGCGCACCCGCCGGTGTAGGAACCAGGCGGCCGCGCGCGCCGGAAGGGGAGAGGAGAGGTGGGCTGGGAGGAGAAGCGAAGTGTGGTGGTGATGAGAGCAGAGGAGACGGGAGGGGAGAGGAGAGGAGGGGAGGGGATTGACTGTGGAGTGGTGATTGGTTGCGGTGGTCGGGGCCGGGGAAGGGGAGGGAGGGAGCTCCGCGCGTGTGGCCGTCCACGTGGCGGATATTCCCGCAAGGATATTACGTGGGTGGGTGGGCAAGAGCGGCGAGCGAGAGGCTTGTGGGTCACACCTTTTTCTTTCTTTGGACACGGTTGCTTGCGGTCGCCTCCTTTCGTCTTCGCCGTTGGATCGTCGGATCTCCTATTCCTGTTCCTCGAAAACGCGAGCAGCTAGCTAATTAATGCTTCTCCTCCGGGTTTACAGCCAGGCGCTTTACTGCTTCTCCAACGCGAACCCTCAAACTGTAGGTATCCGTCCGAACGCAGCTGTCTGGACTCCGCAAATCATTCAATGTTGACCTCATCGATCCGTTGAGTAGTCCGGATCATAATTTTTCGCAAAGTCGAAACAAACTGGTGACTTTACCGGAATCTGGACACGAACCGTGTAGCACTCTGACATGCCCCGACTCATCAGAAACTAAGGCGGAACCCGCGCTTTTGTAGTTGTCTGCACTGTTTTTGCGGTAAAATTACTCACTCACTTCTTTCATCTCGCCACTCTCCACCAAATTCTCGCCCTTTCCCCACTCTCTTCTTCCCTCACGCCGTTGACCCATGAACCCAGAGGAGACCACGCCGGAGACGGAGATGGTGGAGGATCCGAGCATCACGCTCGCCCGGAAGATCAACTCCGCGACCTGGCAAAATCGTCGTGTCAAAGCCAAGGCCGCAAAGGAGGAAATACTCAAGAAGCAGAAAGTTGGTGGAGAGTGTGCTGGTGGCAGACGAGGCGGTGGGCGTGCAGGTCGCGAACAAGGTGGAGGTCGGGGCGGCCCAGGCCGCGGGACCTCACCGACCATGCACACGCCGCCATGGCCAAAACATTACAAGGCCGTGTACGGTAGGCAGTCCCCGGCATCCCCTGTCGTGATGTTCATCGTCGAGGCCAACGCGACACCGCTGCTTTTCTCGGAGTTTTGATCTCCATCGATTATCCCGACATGGACGACGGACGTGGAGCATATGGGTGCCGGCAAGCTGTTCGCTGGTATGCCTAAAGCGGGATAGCTGGCGTACGACAGCACAGACAGGGAGACGTGCGAGATCATCCATGAGGGAGGCGGAGAAGGAGGTGCCTATGAGGATGGGTAGGTGGATGACTCAGAACCCACCCAGTTCGGCCCCTACAAACAACCGAGCACACAACAGTACACCTAGTTCGGCACTAAAACCCAGTTGGGCACGCATCAGGACTACAACTAGCTAGGCACGAAAACAGAGTGACATGATTGGGCCACCAGACAGCAGCATGGGGAGGAGGAGGAGGGTGAGGACAATGATCCTGATGATTTCTGTGGCGATTCAAAAAAGAGGGACACATGAGAAAGCTTCAACGTGCGGGAGGACAAGCTGTTGTGCGATGCACGATTGGCTACTAGCCTCGACCCGATCCATGGCACGGAGCAAAAGGACATAACCGTCTAGGCCAACATTCATATTTGGCTCCATGAACACAAGCATTTCGCGCCCTACTATGACGCGGTCATCCGCAAGTGTGAATCAAACTCCCTCAACCATCGTTTGTACACCATCCAACAGGTCGCGTCGAAGTATTGTGGCCACTTGAGGCAACTCATCGCACAGTGGCCTAGTGGTGTGCAAATCACTAAGCAAGTAAGTTGTTAATATGTACAACACTTGCCAGATATGCATTGCTATGTAGATTATTTGTAGTTGTACATGCATAGTTTTGTAGCCGGATATGTATGCATTGGTGTGTAGATCATTCGTGTCCAAATATGCATAGATTTATAGATCATTTGTAGCTGGGTATGCATAGTTTTGTAGATCATTTGTAGCCGGAAATGCATAGTTTGTAGATCATTTGTAGCCGGATAAGCATAGTTTGGTAGCGGGATAAGCATAGTTGACAATGCTTTATTTTGTAGTCTTCTTGTGCGTGTGGTGTGTTCAAGAAGTTGGAGAAGAAAAACTTCACCGTCGTGCATTGTTGGTTGAAGTTGAATGGACAACCCAAGTGGAACCTATACATTGCCAAGACCGTCACCCAAGGCATCGAGGAAGAAACCGGTGACCCAACAAATGAATCACCCAAGAAGGTTAGAAGAGGGTTCCGGGGAAAGAAATGGGAGGAGGAGAAAGCAAAGCGAGAAGCGGCGTCCAAGATGACGGAGAGGTTCAAAGACATCTTGAAAAAGAAGGTGGAGGCATACGACAAGCGCTCCGACATCAAGAAGGAAAAAGAGACGGAGAGGTTAGACTCATTGATGAAGGTGACCGAGAAGAAGTTCAAACTCAAAGAGAAGAGGGTCATGATCAAAGAGAAGAAGGCCATGCTCGAGGAGAAAAAGGTGAAGATCGTAGCTGCTTCAGAGGATGCGAAGATGATTAACTTGAAGGTGGCGGAATTGGATGGCGTCGCGAGAATGATCGGGCATGCCGTTTGTTTCAAGATTTTACAGTGGAAGGATGATCTAGAGAGGGCGGAACAGGAGGAGATCGAGGCGGCGACGAAGGACGCGATTACCGAAGTGGGGGCGAAGGCGGAGGCGGCCTACATAGCGGCGATGGCAGATTGAACATTGGAGGCTTGGATGCACGGACTGCCAAACTAATGTTCTTTCGTGGTCGGGCATGTAAAAAACTAAGCATACTTGTCCCTTTTTGGTTGTGATCAGCTGAGGATGTGATCTGGTGCTAGTATGATCTAGCACTTGTTGGGAATGAACGTATTTGCATTCAAACTGCCCCCTTTACTAACAGACAAATAGTGGCTAGCTTTGGATGGCTAGCTCACGCATTCATGTCCGCAGATTGGTCCCCCCTATCCGTGGACGAATGCGGTGTCTGGTTTGCATGTCAGCATTGGAGATTCCCTAATCCTTGTCTAAAAGCATGCCACCAATGATTGTACTTTTTATGGCATGTTATTCATGATTTGTTAGTCAAACTTTTGATATAACTGAATCAAAACTTTGGATGGGACTAATAAACTCGGACAGAGGTGTACATGCTCACTAGTATTGTCTTTGTTTCCATCTTGTTCTCTCTCTCTTAGCGTGTTCTTTCTCTCATGTCAAACATAGTACCATTTGTGATACCATTTGTTTCATTGAGAAAAATAGGAAGCAAGACATCACAACCTTAAACTCTTACTTGAGTTTGTATTTCAGCATCTTGCTTTCTATATAGTCTTTGTGTGTCAATCGACCTTTGCCAACTTTCCCACACATAAAGGTAAATCTCAACCTATAAGCATGACAGACAAAAGAGGCAACGAGAATGGAGACCACAACAGCCTCACATGAGGGGAGAAATAGAGGCAGTCTCGTCGTTGTGACACCACGAGTAAGACAAAAATAAAAAGTAAAATGCTAGAGCGTGACCCCTGGCCGTTTTTATATCTTACGTGGCATGTACAAGGTCGCTCATTCTGATACCATGATCAAACCTAGTTAAAGGGACCCAACCAAGAAGATGGGTTAAATTTGAATAGTTTTAGTAGGTTAAACTCCCAAATCAGGTGAACTCTCGCAAGAGTTTGAGGTTGAAAAGTGGGCATTTATTCTGCAAAAACAGATTATTTCCTATCTCCATTACGATTATGATTTTAGAAGGAGAAAATCAAAATATCTAATGTGTTTAGTGTGTTGTCCTTGATTTTTCTTGGTGGTCAGGGCCATGCCTTCGCGGCACACAACATTGACAATTTTGGAGCTAGAGACATGTGATAGTAGGCTTTGGATGAGCTAAAGGTAGATGGTGTTGGATCAAAGAGAAGTCGTGTTGTGGTTTTAGAGATCGCCTGAGGGCTCCTCCTCGGGTCCATCGTACCTACCAGCCATCGGTGTTGAGTGTAGGAGGATTCAAAATTTCCCAGGTGTTTGTTGATTGATCACTTCAGGCACGTCTAGCAGAGTGCATTCCGTCGCCAAGTTCCTTCCTCCTTGATGCCCGGCCTGGACGGCCGAGGTGAGTTGGCTGGTCCCTCAGCTAGGAGGTCATTGCCTTAGGTGTCAAAGTGGGTCTCTTCTTCTGCGATGACATCGTCAATGGAAAACTCATCTTCGTTGAGGTCGTCACCAGACGAGGCCACTTGCTCGAGGTTATGGACATGGGTTCCATGAAATGAAGTTGGAGTTGTCACAAGAGATACGTTTGCGCCCACGGTGGGCACAAAATATGGATGAATTATTCTCCACCTAACTTACGACCTGAAAGTAGTTTTGGAAGATTGTAGAAATAAGATGGTGCTCAAAAGGATTTCGTCAACGATGATGATTTGGTTTCATATTTTTATCAAATAAAATCATAGGGTGAACAATAAGTTAATAACAAAGAAAAATGCAAACAAAAATATTAAACCTAGAGCTATGTTCCCATTAACAAAGCCATAAAACAGCTTGATTATCCCCAAGTGCACACTACAAAAAAAATACACTTCCGTGATGATACGTGTTTGTCACAGTAGGTCGCATTTTCTGTCATGCATGTACATCCATGACAATTTTATGACAGAATCAAGATAGTCATACATGTGCTGTCGTAGAAGTGTTCCATGACATTACCAAAATTATCATCACGGAAGTGTCCACTTCCATGACGATAAATCGCGCGTCATAGAAGTGCTTTCGTCAAGGGTGACCGACACGTGGCATCCACCGTAACGGAACGCCGTTAAGCTATCGGGTCGGGTTTTGGATCCGATAACCCGTTAACAGCCCCGACCAATGGGGATTTTCCATGTGTAAAATCATCATTGGCTGGAGGAAACACGTGTCGGCTCATCCCTGGGATAGATGTCATCCACTCATTGGACAGAAGGCGCCTATGATACGTCGACACGTGGCACGGCCCAACAGAGGCCCATTCCTGTGAAAAGGCCGGCCCGTTTGACTTGGTCAAAAGGTGGCGGGCCGGCCCATGGAAAGCCTGTTAACGGCTTGTTCGCATATAGCCCATTTACAGCCTGCTAACCCAGGGCCCGTTACGCCCTATTCGAATTAGACCCAGTAGCGTCATCTGGGCCATCCAATATGATTCCAGCCCATTTTCACTTCTGGCCCATGTATGGCCCATGACGTCTTTTGGCCCATATGAGGCCCTATGTAACTCTTGGCCTATTAACGGCCCATGGTGAAACTGGCCCGTAATGAACAGTGCATCACTTTACACCCATTAACGGCCCATGGTGAAACTGGCCCGTAAAGAACAGTGTATCACTTTATACCCATTAACGGCCCGTTATTCAGTTGGGTCGTTTCCAGCCCATGTTATCTTTCGGCCTTCTCAGAGCCCATTTATTCTTGGGCTCATTTCCAGCATTCGTTTACTTATGGCACGTTACTGTCATTTTCTGCTTGTGGGCCAAATTTAGCCCATGGTTACAGTCGGCCCGTTTGTGGCCCGTTAATACGTTGGGCCATTTTCATAGCATCATCAAATACGGCCTATTAACGATGGCCCGTTATGGTCGGCCCATGAACGGACGATTCCAACTCTAGCCCGTTTATGGCCATATTGCGGCTTGTTATTGTCCCATGTTTGGCCAATCGATCATACTGCCCGTATAAGGCCCATTGATGATACGTCCCGTAGAAGGCCCATTTTTTCTACGGCCCGTAGAAGGCCCATTGTTTCTATGGCCCATAGAAGGCCCGCTGTTTCTACGGCCCGTAGAAGGCCCACTGTTTATACGAACCATAGAAGGCCCACTGTTTCTACGGCCCATAGGAGGCCCAGTGTCACTACAATAAATATTAGCCCATGGTTATTGTGGCCTAGTTTTAAAAAATAGGTTACTGCAGCCACTAGCAAACCGCAGAAAAAGAACTACACTGACTACAAGCAAACAAATAAACAAGACAACAAGGAAATAAATAAGCAAGCAACTTACACTAGGCTATCACGGCTATTACACATATTACATCCACTGGGCATCAAAGTTCGCCACCAGTGCAAATATAGGGAACACAACAACATATAAACACCGCAGCAAAACAAGTCCAGAACTGAAACCACTTCAGAAGAGCTCAAGAAACAATATCCTGGGTACCCATAATGCTGGCAAGATGCTTAGCAAGCTTATTAACTTTCGCTTGTTTGGCGCTTAAGTCCTCCAGCGCTTGTTGTTGCACCAGAAAGTATGCATCTGAATTCTGCAGGGACTTCCTTAGTCCTTCGGCTTCCTGTCGCATAACATCTGATCGATGTCTTTCAACTTGAAGTTGAGACTCAAGAAGCCGAACTGATTCAGGCAATGCGTTCGAAGAGCTGGTGCCAGCAGTGGTAGCCAGTAACTTGAACACTACATCAAGACAGGACTTTGGGGTTGTCTCAGTGTCTTCAATATAGTTTTTATCAGCTTTCTTGGAGACCAACAGGGATGTCTCACTATCTTGAACCTTATCTGCATTACTTCCTTTACCATTGCATAATAGGGTACTCTTCTCCAATATTTTATCCGCGTTCTAAAAGAGAAACAAACAAACACATCTCAGGTTTACAATGTAGTATATGAAACTCATTTTGGTAAACCAGTTTAGTAGTAAGGTGGACAGGATAACAGCATGAAACAAACATATATCTTTGTAGTATGGTCACTATATGGTCTATATCATTCTAGTTTATGTTGCCAAATCAAGATAGATACAGTTTGAATCATATCTATTTAAGACAAAGCAGCATAGACAGAATATAAGTGTAGGAAACTACACAGCAATAACAACACTTGTAATGTGCATGGCATGAGAACATAACTGTTTATTCAATTGAAACTGAAATCAACATAGAGCAAGTTACAACAGCAAACAGCCAAACACGTTGAAGAAACATGTTTAAAACATACCTGTTGCGCCATTGGAGTTTCAATTGCATCCTTCAAATTTGAAATTAGTTGGTATCAGTAAATACAGTGATGCAAGAGCAAAGTAGTATGGATCATAGCTATGGAACCTGACCTGAGAACAATTCTTCTTCTGCTTTAAGCGTTGACTTCGGGTTCGGAGTGGTGGTCCTCGTGATTTGGGCACTGCAGTTGCCTTACTAACTGCTCGTGTTTGGGTGCTCTGTGGTCGAGACGGTGCTGTGTCAACGGGAACTGGGTGTCTATCTGTTGGGGTTTGGGTTAGAAGGGGTGTAGCTGGTTCTCTGTCCAACTGGGTAGGGGTACAATCTGCATGAGTGTGGGTTATGTGTGGTGGGGCTGGTTCTTGGGCAAGTACAACCGTGGTTCTATCTGCATCGACAGGTAGCACGATCTTTTCTGAAGACCGTGTTTTTACTCCCACAGAAACTGCCATCACTCCCTCCAATTGAAATGGCTGATAAACAAGAAAAGTAATTGAATGTACAGACATTGTAAGATAGACATGTGCAATGGATAGTAGGGAAGAAAACAGGGCATGAAATAATTCACATTTATGTTGTCTAAGAAAACAGAATAGCAGGGCATAATTTCACATATATGATGGCTAATTAAATAGGATAGCATGACACAATTTCACATGTATGATGGCTAACTAAACATGATAGAATGACATACTTCAAAATATGATGACTATGTAAATAGGATGACATGATATAACTATACGATGTGTCTATTAAAGTGGTTGGCATGCCATAAATCACAAACATGTCGTCGATGGAAACATGATGGCATGATATAATTCACGGATAGAATGACATAATTTAAAATATGATGACTATGTAAACAGGATGAGATGATATAACTATATTATGTCTTTAGAAAATGGGTTGGCATGCCATAATTCAGATACATGTTGTCTATGTAAACATCATGGCATGACATAATTCAAATATATGATTTATATACTAAGGAAGTGGGCAGAGGGCAATCGCATATATGATGTGTCAACTAAGGAGATGACATTCAATATTGTGTATATGATGTAAAAACTAAGCATTGCAATACAACATATGCATTATATGAGTAATATAACCCTGCCAAGTTTGAGCATACACCTCAGGGGGATAATAGGACTAGTCATCTGCCTTTGAATCCTTCTCTGAAGAGCTATCTGTAACCAGCAAGATATCTGCTTCAGCAGGTAGCATTGTCTGCTCTGAAGACCTTGTTTTCACTCCAGATTTCTCCATCACCAATTCAAATGGCTGATGCACATGAAGACCAGTTGAATATACAAACATTGTCGATAAAAGCAATGAGAAATACAAAAAAAAGGACGGCATGATATAATTCACATATATGACGCTTGCCTAAACAACATGGCATTGCATAATTCACATACATAATGCCTTGCAACAATATAAGATTGCATAATTCACATATATAATGTCTTGCAACAAGATGGCATTGCATAATTCACATATATGGTAATTAGACACTAAACAGGTGGCATTCACACAAAGCATGTCTAAACTAAGCAAATGACA